>NW_015506149.1:283864-309025 GCF_001515645.1 Sinocyclocheilus grahami
TCTCTTTCACAGAGTTTTTTTTCTTTGTGTGTGTGTGTGTGTGTGTGTGTGTGTGTGTGTGTGTGTGTGTGTGTGTGTGTGTGTGTGTGTGTGTCAGGTCTATCAGAGGTTGGCAGCCATCCGTCGGCCAGAGGTCAGTACCTGATCAGTTACTGAGAGTTCTGGAGGCAGCAGGGTGTTTTTTTTCTTTTAATTTCTGCTCCTTTTGTGTGTGACAGTTTGAAGTGCTGCAGCACACACCCCAGCATCATCCATTTTACCCCTTTTTCTTTCTTTTTGTGTTATTTCCTCTTCTCTTTGTCCCTCTGTTGTGTCGTTGTGTGTATGTACTTGTCCGCGGGATTTGTGACCGCATGTGCACATATTTCTATGTGTGTGTGTTCGTGTCTATCTGTGTTCGTTTCTGAATGTCTGTCTATATATGTGTGTGTGTGTGTGTGCGCGTGTGTGTGTGTGCGCTCGTGTGTGTGCGTGTATGTGTGTCCAGCCCCCTCAGTTGATTACAGTTCCTTTGCAGACAGATGCAGCTCCTGGATAGAGCAGCTTAAACTGAAAGCTCACACCATAAGACGCGGATCGGTTAAAACAAGTAGGAGCACACACGCAAACTCGCTTACACACACAATCACATAGACCCTAGTCAGAGTAAACTGCATATTTAACAGGATCTTTAACTTCAAGTTGTAATCAAAATGGGCCCAATATACTTAACATACTACCTTAATACAATTTTCATAAACATTTGCTTGGGCGTCTTATGCTCATTTCATCGGTGCATATTATTCCAAATTGATGTTCCACTAAAATAATACCTTGCTATACTCACATATGTGACCCTGGACCACAAAACCAGTCTTAAGTCGCTGGGGTATATTTGTAGCAATCGCCAAAAATACATTGTATGGGTCAAAATTATAGATTTTTATTTTATGCCAGAAATCATTAGGACATTAAGTAAAGATCATGTTCCATAAAGATATTTTGTACATTTCCTACTGTAAATATATCAAAACTTAATTTTTGATTAGTAATATGCATTGCTAAGAACTTCATTTGGACAACTTTAAAGGTGATTTTCTCAGTATTTAGATTTTTTTGCACCCTCAGATTCCAGATTTTCAAATAGTTGTATCTCGGCCAAATATTGTCCTATCCTAACAAATCATACATCAATGGAAAGCTTATATATTCAGCTTTGAGATGATGTATAAATCTCAATTTCAAAACATTGACCCTTATGACTGGTTTTGTGGTCCAGGGTCACATATGTCTGCATGTAAATGAATATATATTTTTTTTATGTATGTAATTTATATAAATAAGCTTATTTTGATAATCACAATATGGAAGTAAATGGGGCTCTGGGTGTTTGAAGTTCAATGTGTTAAGTAAGTCCTAGGTCACAGGAAACTTTCATAAACCATGTTTTAAATTTTATGTTTTTAAAATGTTTGCCTGTTAAATGAAGACCAAGGTACATTGCAGTATGACATCTACTCTGACTACAGTCTATACTTCTACACGCATCCTTATACACACATACTCAAATGTCCTGCATCAAAAAGTGGATGAGTCTTGCTGCCATATGCCGATCCGATCAATCTTGATTGACAGAGTGTGAAAGTTGAGGTTGAGTCCTAGTGAGGAGCCAAGATGAAGACTGTCATTCTTTCAGTGGTGCCTCAGTGATTTCAATGTTTGAGCTTGCTGATGTAATGAGTATGAACAAAGCACAGACCAACTCTGTCATGGGCCCATGCAGAGTCGCATATGATGTATTGAGGCATCATAAGTATGGCTGTGCATATTGTATAGTCCAGGGTTGGGCGTTATAGCTTAAAAAAATATCTCTTTATCATAATTTATGTCTAAATATTTATGTAAATGCTCTGAAAAATGACACATTTAGTAAAAAAAACAGTCAAGTCATGTTTTCCACACAGTTTTTCACTAAATGAGCACAAAAATTATTAAGAAACTTGTTAAATAATTTTAATTTCTATAAACCATTATAACAGCATTCTTGCATCTCTGGAAAACCTGGAAATTGGAAACTCCAAAGGCGTGATTTCCTGATCTGGAAAAGTCACAGAAATTTGTATAATTAAAATATTAAATAATACTAATATTTTTTAATGAATTAATAGTAATAAAACATTACTAAAAATTATTGTTTTCATTATTAAATATGAATATTTATATAATTTCATAAAAAAAATTGTCATGATATAGTCATGAAAAATTCTAAATTTGTCCAGTTATGCTATTATTATTAACATTTTATTAGTAGTAATACAAATGACTACATTATGATCATTATATTTTTAATATTAACATTTTTATAATTAAAATGTTAAATAATTTAATATAAACAGTCATTATGTAGTCATGGTTATTTTTACATTTGTCCTAAATTATGTTGTTATATTATGTTATGCTCCATTGTGAAATGTTTTTTTTGGAGTAAAATTTACTTTTTGTGAGTGATGTTTATAAAATACTATTAATGGCTTTAGTTGAACAACTTTAGTTTTAGTTATTGAAAAATGATGGACGCTCATTGCTCAGAACGTGTGGAAACCCTGATAACAGGGTTAGGAATAAACAGCAGTATTTGCGTACATATTGTTTTTACTGAAACATGAAAAATGACGAATGGAGACTTCTAAATGTTTTTAAATCAATTTTTTAAATTTTAAATCAGTTCTTTGAAAAGGGCTTGAACTAATTCATGTTTCATGTAAATTAATGTAACAGAACTGATTCTAATGTTCAAATCATGATATTGCTTTCATAAAATCATTGCAGTATTCACTATGTTGCTTTATTGTATGCGTCAACAAAATAATCACAGTAAAACTGTATATATCGCCCAGCCCTAATTGAGTCTACTGACAGATAGTTAGAGCAATGTTTGGGAGCTGCATGCACATTAGTGCTCTGTGTAATAATTGTGATGCAGCGTCATGAATGATGTTTTACAGCTTTGAGATTTCAAGCTCTTTCACACTCTTTATGGAAAAAGTGTCCTCCCTGCTCAAAGCTCATCATCCTCTGATTTATCAAGGCCGACTGAACATGCGTGCATTCATTCTTTCTCTCCTCCTCTGTCTCTGTATTTGCATGCTGTTTATTTGCATGGTGCAGTGCCATTGCTTTGCTTTGATCACATGCTGCTGATCTGCAACACAAATGCACACGTCCTTTTTCCTCGGTCACACTATGTTTGTCTCGTCACATCCGTTGGTCTTGTACAGCGCCCTCTGAAGGCCATGTCTGGTATCTTTCTTTTCTCTCTTCTCTACCCCCCCCCCACTGTCTCGTCACATCCGTTGGTCTTGTACAGCGCCCTCTGAAGGCCATGTCTGGTATATTCCACCCCCCTCTATCTTTTCTCTCTACCCCTCTCTCTTCTCTCTCTCTCTCTCTCTCTTACTCTCAACAGCATCATCTATGGAGAAGGCCAGCCCGTTGCCTGAAGGTCGCTCTCGTTCTCTTCGGTCAAACCGTTCCTACTCGGGCAGTTCTGTCGCAGTGGTCAAAATGACCCCGCTCTCTTTCATTCCTGGAGCAAAGATCATCAAATACCTTGGCATCATCAACATGTTCTTCATTAGAGAGACCACCTCACTCAGAGAGGTAGCAGTCTCACTGATTTTAGACTCATTCAGGTCACGTACATTAAGACATTTACTTGTTGTTATTATTATTAGAATTATTATTATTAATAAGAATAAAATTAATGTTAAGTATTTTTATAATATGAATGCAATTGAAAATAATATAACAATATAATATTAATAGCAATAACAATAATAAATATTCTTAATTTTGAATATTTTTATATTAATGCTATTAAATAAATATTTCTTTATTAATATTTAATTAAAATTGTTTACAATTATTAATACTAAAATTACTAATTATTATTATTAATTTAATATTAAATAATATTTGTGTTATTAAAATGTTCATTTAATTAATACAAGTAAAACATTTTATACTATTAAAATAAATTATTAATTATAACATAATGACTTGTTTATATGAAGTATTGTAATAATATAAAACAATTTTTTAATTAATTACAATTATTTACATTGATGAAAATATTGGTAACAATATTATTTATTATGGTAAATTGTGTTGTTATTATGAATAATACAAAATATTAATAGTGCCAAATATTATTGCTTTTATTGTAATAATATTAATTCATACAAATAAAAAAATATTTGAATAAGATTTAAAGTTTTATGCAATTAAAATAAATTATTATTAATAGGATAATATAATGACTTGTTTATATGAAGTATTGTAATAATATTAAACCTTTTTAAATGAATTACATTTATTTACATTGATGAAAATATTGGTAATAATATTATTTATTATGATAAATTGTGTTGTTGTTATTATGAATAATAAAAATATTAATAATGCCAAATATTGCTTTTATTGTAATAACATTTTTAAAGTAATTACAATTATTTACATCGATGAAAATATTAGTAATAATATTATTTATTATGATAAATTGTGTTGTTGTTGTTATTATGAATAATAAAAAATATTAATAGTGCCAAATATTATTGCTTTTATTGTAAGTATATAGTAAGTAGTAATTCATTTATATTCTTGGTAGTATTATTATTGTCACATTGCATGATTTTTTTCTTATGTTTTAGGAGGGAGGTGTGAGTGGGTTTCTGCATACGTTTATTGCTGAAGTATTTGCGATGGTTCGTGCCCACGTCGCTGCTCTTGGAGGAAATGCTGTCGTATCCTACAGCATGAAGGAGTGTGTGTTCATGGAGAACCCTAACAAGAACCAGGTTAATACATGCACAGTCACACACACAGACTCATACACACTCAACCCATCACGTTTGTGCATTTATGCTCATGTTGTGTGCTTTACAGGCGCAGTGCCTAATCAACGTCAGTGGGGACGCTGTCATGTTCGTCCGAGAATCTGAACTCGAGTCGACTTCGGTACAGACACAGTCGGCCACCGCACACACCTCCAACGGCGCAGAAGGAACGTGAACTCGCATACACACACCAACAAACTCAAGTAAACGAGTCTTAACATGAACCATGCCATTTAAAGCAGTGTCACGCTAAATCTACCAACCAAATCTCCAAAAAGAAGCGAAAATCTAGACCTTATTGGTTAGTTCTCCAAAGTGTCATATTTTGACTCATTAAATGGCCAATATTTTGTTTTATTTCAGAATAATGTTTTAAAATCCCCTCTGTCAGAAGCCTTTCAGAAAGGTCATCTGTCATGTTTCTATGTGTTGGCCATTGTTGTTCACATTCCATTTTGTCCCAATGTGGCGGAGGCAGCTACCAATTTCAAAAGGTCTATAAAATTCGTCTTTGTGTTCATAAAGTGTGTAAATGTGTCAACGACTCTTTAAATGGCCATGTTTTGTATTTAAATAAAGGAATAAACTACTGATGCACTCACATGGACATCCAGTTCAGGATTTTAAATAAGACACTTCCTGTCATGTCCTACTGATCTCTTTAAAATCATGTCAAATGCTGGAAACATTTGTTTGCTTTCATGTGCCACGATGTATGCTTTTTTCAAATCATAATGTTTGGGTCGGACTTCTGCAAGGCTGGTCCGGTTCTCTTGCATGTGCAATGCCAGTTAATCATTACGAGAAAGAGATATTTTAGGGCAGGGTTGTGTTCACCATGGACTGGCACTTGAATGTACAGATGATGGGTCTGGATATATGAGGTGCGCGGCTCTGTTCATGTGTTGACTGACTTTTGATGCTATTATTTTGTATATGTGTTTGCCTGAGGACAAATCAAAATTGCACATTAATAAGATATAATTGAATAAAACTATTATTGCTCTGGTGTGTTTAGTCCTTGTCAAATTCTTCAGTTTTTAAATGAACATATAATGGATTTAATTTCTCGTTGTTCTGATCTAAGATATAATTGCAATGAATGCGGAATAATTTGCCCAAAAGAAACAGTTATGTTTGCTTCGTGAGCAAGCCCCTTTGAAAAAAAAAAAATATATATATATATATATATATATATATATATATATATAAATGTTGTCGGATACAGCAGCAAAGCCAAGAAGAGCCGCTAGTAGTCGCCAGACATTAAAAATGCGTCTGCGCCATAGACTGTATAAAAACAGGTCTGCGCCCTAATTTGGCAGTATTTAAAAAAAATCTCCAGAAAAGTCTCCAAACTTCTAACAAATGAAACCATTATGATAATAATTTTAAAAAAGTAAATATTAGGCGAGCGTGTCTGAAATTCCCAATCCTACTATGAAGAGGGGAGGGCTTCGAGATCATGTTGATTTTTGCTTGTCAACCTTCCGAGATCTCCAGGTAAGTGCCTAACCTACTTTATAATTCATGAGCCGAGTCTTAAAGGGATAGTTCATCCAAAAATGAAAATGTGATGTTTATCTGCTTACCCCCAGGGCACCCAAGATGTAGGTGACTTTGTTTCTTCAGTAGAACACATATGATGATTTTGAACTCCAGCCGTTGCAGTCTATCAGTCATATAATGCATGGCAATGGTAACAAAATCTATGAGAGTAAAAAAAAACGTGCACAGACAAATCCAAATGAAACCCTGCGGCTCGTGACGACACATTGATGTCCTGAGACATGAAACGATCGGTCTGTGCCAGAAACTGAACAGTATTTATATAATTTTTTACCTTTAATACAGCACTATGTCCAACTTCCTTGAGCATGCGCACGGCATCCGGTGCGTGAGGTGTGTAGCGCTCTGGCGTAGTTTACGCAAGCGCCGGAAGTGATCTCTCGCGTGTATACGTCATTGTAGGTACGACGGCTAATCAAAATGGTACTTACTTGCGCTTATCCGGACTGTTCAAATCGACTTAAAACTAAAAGATTACATTCTCTCGCTCAAACACATTCAGGAGTGGTGACTTTCCACGTATTCCCAACTTCTGAGCCTGCTCGCCTGAAGTTATGGATGATTGCTCTTCGGTTGGATATCAACACACCCATTAACGTAAACTACGCCAGAGCGCGTACACACCTCACACATCGGAACATTTAAATGAAAACAAAAAAATAAAGCTAAAAACAATTAAAAAATATTACAGAATATTATAATAATATTAAAGAAACAAAGTCACCTACATCTTGGGTGCCCTGGGGGTAAGCAGATAAACATCAACTTTTCATTTTTGGATGAACTATCCCTTTAACAAGGGTTCCGCTCTGTAATGCCTACTTTCCAACGTCTGCCTTTCAGCCAATCGGCTGCTCTCACGGACGAGCGTCTATTGACGTAGTACATATTCATGAAAAGTCAAACGTTTAGGGCTCATCAATTCGCCAGTCCTCCAACGTCACGTCCCCGAGCGTGACATAATTAATATTCATGAGCCAAGTCTTCGCCATAGCAGGATTCGTTGGTAAGCAGCGCGCTTTCCTGCACGTCAGACGTGTCGCTCAGAGTCAGTCAGTCCTTTGCGTTCAAACCTCGCTGATCTCCATCTTGAGGAGAATCCTGCTCCATCTGTTTCCTTTAGGAGTTTACTGAACCAAACATGGGAGATGCAAGGCTGCCGAGGCACATGTTTTTGTGGTGCCTGTCTGCTATTTATATGTTTGCCTTCGCGTCTCTTTACGTGCAGATTCCAGGTGAGTTTGAAGATTTGTTTAACTTGCCTGTATTGAACTAACAGCACAAGTTCATCAGTGACACATGCTGTAAAAATCTTTTAGACATACATTTTAAATGGACATGCTCATCTGTGAGGTAAGTTAATGGTTTGTTCAAGTCTACAGGATGTTTATTCCAGTAACTTACGTTACTTTCGCGGTGTTGGGATACAGTAGCGATTAAAGTATTTTAAAGGACCCGTATTTAATATGTCTTGCAGAACTGTCTGTGCAAAACATCTCAGATTAGATAGAACATGTTGACGCCTGTTCAGAAGCATGCAGACTGTAAAATCAAAGATGCTATATTAAAATCTGGGAAGTCTACATTCTCTCAAGAGGAAATGCATCTCATATATCGGAATTCATATATGCACACATTTATTATAGTATTGACATGTTGCATGTATGGCATATGTCATATTTTCACATGTATTTTCTTGTCAATTTCATAATGTACAGTGGTGGCCAAAATGATTAGAACACTAGTATTTTCAGCAGCTAAAAATGGTTTTAACTCAGTTATTTCTATCTTTTGCTGTAGTGTGTCAGTAGGAAATATCGGTTTACATTTCCAAACATTCATTTTGTCATTAATTGTAATAATCCAGTGAGATTTTTGTTTGCACAAGGTAATCATTTTGGCCACCACTGTACATTACTGTGGTGTACATTAGCATATTTTACTGTACATTAGCATATATGACCAATATTGCATGTATAGCATATGTCATGTTTTCTCATGTAATTTCATATACATTTCATAGTGTATGAATATGGTAATCATTCAGAACCATGTGGCATCCAAAAGTCTGAGACCACATAAACAATATGGGACCTGAAACCTGGAAATAAAGTTTACGGATTCTGAAAAATATAAAACTTAAAGTTACACTATGACATAAAATAAATCTCGTTTCAGATTCTTAGGGCTGCCCTCGACTAAGGATTTTTCTGGTCGAGTCGTTCATTTGAAGCATCAGTCGACTAATCGCATGTTTATTAATAAACCATTTAAATCATTATAATGAGCCTTTAATGGCATACATAGCCTAATAAATGCTCAAGCACACGCATGAAGCTTGCCACAGCGCACCGGCAGAAGAAATAATTATGAATGTGTCAGAAAAACGGTAAGGAGGCTGCATCATATCACACCAAACAATTTTGGTTGAAATGCGCAGTTTGTCGTGAATTATAATTTAATCAACTAACAATCTATAAAGGTGTAAAATGCATTTACTTACTTGAGCATCAAGATATTTCATGATATATTTGGGGGGTATTTTGAATAAAAAAATATATATATTAATCCCTGCTGAAAAAAACAATAGATGCATTACAAAATTTGTAATGGTAATGGGACTTGTATTGGTGTTACTGGAAACTGTAATGAACCCTGTTGGTCTCTACTGGTAATTGTTTGCCTTCTATTGGTGGCTTGTTAAAACCAATAAATCCTAATGGAATATGTCCCAAAACACACTACAGAAAACAATTTTTTAATGGTTAAACGTTGATGGTTTGTAAAGTTTGTAATGGTATTTGTAGTGGAAACCATTAAAATGTTCTGTGATGGTTTTATTGTTGTTTTCTTCAGTAGGGACATAAGCCTATATCAGTTATACAGTGGTATTGTGGCTGCTGTGTCACATGACCAGCACGATAGCCCCTCCCCTTCACCCGTGCCCCCTAAAAAATAATAAGGGCATGATGCCCCCTGACACTAGAATCAACTAACAATCTATAAAGGTGTAAAATGCATTTACTTACTTGAGCATCAAGATATTTCATGATATATTTGGGGGGTATTTTGAATAAAAAAAAATATATATTAATCCCTGCTGAAAAAAACAATAGATGCATTACAAAATTTGTAATGGTAATGGGACTTGTATTGGTGTTACTGGAAACTGTAATGAACCCTGTTGGTCTCTACTGGTAATTGTTTGCCTTCTATTGGTGGCTTGTTAAAACCAATAAATCCTAATGGAATATGTCCCAAAACACACTACAGAAAACAATTTTTTAATGGTTAAACGTTGATGGTTTGTAAAGTTTGTAATGGTATTTGTAGTGGAAACCATTAAAATGTTCTGTGATGGTTTTATTGTTGTTTTCTTCAGTAGGGACATAAGCCTATATCAGTTATACAGTGGTATTGTGGCTGCTGTGTCACATGACCAGCACGATAGCCCCTCCCCTTCACCCGTGCCCCCTAAAAAATAATAAGGGCATGATGCCCCCTGACACTACAATACAGAATTATTTGTCAAATAAATGAAACATTCATTTTAGTTGAAATTGTTATAGATTACTTCTAGAGATTGCAGTGATACATGACATGGTGAAAAATGACTGAATGAATAACACACTACAGAAAACAATTTTTTAATGGTTAAACGTTGATGGTTTGTAAAGTTTGTAATGGTATTTGTAGTGGAAACCATTAAAATGTTCTGTGATGGTTTTATTGTTGTTTTCTTCAGTAGGGACATAAGCCTATATCAGTTATACAGTGGTATTGTGGCTGCTGTGTGTCACATGACCAGCACTATAGCCCCTCCCCTTCACCCGTGCCCCCTAAAAAATAATAAGGGCATGATGCCCCCTGACACTACAATACAGAATTATTTGTCAAATAAATGAAACATTCATTTTAGTTGAAATTGTTATAGATTACTTCTAGAGATTGCAGTGATACATGACATGGTGAAAAATGACTGAATGAATGATACTTTAAGTAGGTTAAGATGAAATTTAAAATTGTGCCCCCTAAAAGCGCAAGTGGCCCCTGTCTGGCCCCCCAGTATGGTCTAGAACAACCCCTGCAAAAATGAGGGATTATTTTAAGAGCAAGTGAGTGCCCCGGCGCCTCCATCTGTCCTGCAGTGAGCGAGCTGCTGTTCAGCTTCCACACAGACACTTGAATAGCAGACATTTCTCTAGGTTAACATTAGATTGAGCGGCCATGTAAAGTTGCTAATACTTACATATTTCAGATGATAAGCCATATTTGAGAGGTCGATGAATGACAGTCGAGCATTTGGATGTCCTGCCCGTCGATGTACTGTATTACCAATGACTAGCCATTAACGATCTGTTAGTCATGGATTGCATGACTTCACCTGCGGATTTTTGTTTTTTCTTTGCTGCGACTAAAGTGACTAATAAAATTTTGGTCGACCAAGCCTGTTTTGGTCGACTAACGATTAGTCGACTATTAGGGGGCAGCCCTACAGATTCTGCACCATTTTTAGGTCACAATTCAAAACTTATTTTGTGGCATTGACCATGTGATCTCTGTCTGTCTTTAGGTCTGTATGGGAACGAGGGTGTGCTGCCGGCGCGGTGGCAGCTGCGGGTGTCTGGGAAGAGTGTTGTGGAGCAGCTGAAGGATTCTCCCACGCTGCTGTGGTTCGGTCCTCGTCTGGGTTTGGACACGCAGCAGTGCATGGAGCTGCTGAGTCTGACCGGAGCTCTGCTCAGTTTAATGACTCTGGCTCTGCCGGTGCTCAGAGACTGCAGAGTCTTCCTGGTGCTCTGGATACTCTATCTGTCCCTCTACCAGGTACAGAAGCAGTTCACACAGTACTGACACCACTAGTGGTAGACCAGTATGCAGATGCTGTTTTCACTGGCTTGTGTCATGTAAAGAGAACAGGTGGCCTATGGCTGACAGCAAAAAAACTAAATTCTCCAAAAAACTTCTGGCATAAAAAAAAAAGTAAGATTAAACATAAATTAGTATCTGGAAACTCCTTGTACCAGGTTATTGGCTGATGCTGATAATCAAAATAATGACCAAACACTGGCCAGTTAATTAGGCCTTATTGCTGGCCTTATTATTATTTTTTTTACACTTGATATTGTGACATTATTTGATATTTTGCCAACAGAAATGTATATATGTATATGTATACATACACACATCATATGTATGTACATAGTTTTGAATTGCATACATTTTTTAAATATATTTAATACATAATTTTATGCATTTACATATATAATTTTTTTGATTGATTTTTAGATTTATTTAAAATTATTTAGTCTCATTTGCTATTTTAAACGGCATTGTATGTCAAATGTAATTATATATATATATATATATATATATATATATATATATATAATTAGATATATATATATATATATATAAATAAATAAAATAAAAATATAATTTTGTCTATTTTTAAACTGTATTGTATCATATTATATTTGCAATATATCCAACCTGCTATCGACCATTACCTCAAATAACCCATACTTGTTGATCGATACTTATCACGAATACTACTTATCAAGGGTAAAAAAATGTGATATTAGAAGTTAATGTAAAAATGCGAAAGGTGTAATGCTTCTTGTTTCTGTAGGTTGGCCAAGTCTTCTTATACTTTCAGTGGTAAGTATTAGATTTTCTGATTTTCTGTTGCTAGTGCACCACCAGATGTTTTATTGATTCACAAGTGTTCTTATTCCCCAAATTATGTCTGTTATGTAACTGTCTATGGCTTTGTTTAACTGCTTTCCAACCATAGCAACAAAACAATCTTGATCATGAGAGATACTCTGAGTATTATTTACGGTAGTCTCACGTCTGTGTTAATGTGAAATGACTTCAGCACATCAGAAGCCAGAGTTAGAATGTGTCAAACATCTTGATCTCAGGGATAACCTCTTGCTGGAGATGGGCTTCTTGGCCATTCTCATCGCTCCCATGAAAATGCCCTGGTCTTCAAAGGTGCGTCTCCATGACAGCGTGACTTTCTGGCTGGCGCGCTGGCTGTTGTTTCGGCTGATGTTTGTGTCGGGTGTCGTCAAACTGACCAGCCGCTGTCCCACCTGGTGGGGCCTGACCGGTGAGGAATCAGCTGGGATTTGGAGAATATATCTGTTTCCACGTGTTCTGGATTTGCTCCTGGTTCAGCATGTATTTAAAACTACTGTTTTTACAGTATGTGAGCACAGTGTAACATACAGTGTCCCAAAATGCAGTGCTCTGGAGTTGATTTCTTGTGTGACAAATTAATTGGAAGCAAAATCTATGGTTTAAGTCATTGTTTTATTGAACTACCAAGAATTAAAACATTTTTTGCATAACAGTAGATTAAAAAATATATATTCACCCCCCAAAACTTGCTAAATTAAATACGTAGTTTAGTCAAGACTTTCATAATCTTTTATAAAAGTATTTTATTATTATTATTATTATTAATGTTTATAGTTATTTGAAAGGATGTCTCTAGTTTGATTTTTTTAATATATAATTTTTTTTGAAGATTAATTACATTTATTTTATAGTTTCCTTTCCACTTTAATTTTCATAAATTAAATAGTATTTTAATTCTAAGACTTATTTGTAATCCTAAATGTTTGGGTAACTGATGTCTCTACTCTGGAATTTAAAGTGAACTTTATTTACCTATTTATTTACTCTTTTAATTTTGTTTGTATTTATTTAATTTCAGGAGAATGTGTATATTGACTTATTTTACATTTACATTTATACATTTGGTAGACGCTTTTATCAAAAGCAACCGTCTTCCCCTGTTATTCGAACCCATGACCTTGTTGTTTGAGCTAAGAAATATTTTAGTTTAAGTACTAAATCCGATGGAAGTTTTGAAAGTGTTGCCACTATGCCTATGTATTGATTTTATTGTGTCTGAAAATAAAAAATACACGTCAAATTATTCATGTCTGCTCACCTATATTCTGTTATTGTCTCGTCAGCTTTGACCTATCACTATGAGACCCAGTGTATACCGACCCCGCTGGCCTGGTTTGCTCATCAGCTGCCGGTGTGGCTCCAGAAGCTCAGTGTGGTGGGAACGTTTGTTATCTATTTATTTTTTTTACATTACAATAGATATTTTTCTTTAAACTGTTTTGTATCATTTATAAGATAATATATAATATAGCATCTAATTTAGTAATATAATGCTAAATTATATATATAAAAATGTGCAAAAAAAAAAGTAATTTGGTCTCATTTGCTTTCTTTAAACTCTGTTGTATTATATTATATTTGCTATATATTCAACCTGCTGTTGACCATTACCTAAAAAAACATATTTGCTGACCAGAGGTATCACGAATACTACTTATCAAGGGAAAACATTTGATTTTAGAAGTTAATGCGAAAGGTACTGAAATGTAATGCTTCTTGTTTCTGTAGGTTGGCCAAGTCTTCTTATACTTTCAGTGGTAAGTATTAGATTTTCTGTCAGTGTGTTGCTAGTGCACCACCAGATGTTTTATTGATTCACAAGTGTTCTTATTCCCCAAATTATGTCTGTTATGTAACTGTCTATGGCTTTGTTTAACTGCTTTCCAACCATAGCAACAAAACAATCTTGATCATGAGAGATACTCTGAGTATTATTTACGGTAGTCTCACGTCTGTGTTAATGTGAAATGACTTCAGCACATCAGAAGCCAGAGTTAGAATGTGTCAAACATCTTGATCTCAGGGATAACCTCTTGCTGGAGATGGGCTTCTTGGCCATTCTCATCGCTCCCATGAAAATGCCCTGGTCTTCAAAGGTGCGTCTCCATGACAGCGTGACTTTCTGGCTGGCGCGCTGGCTGTTGTTTCGGCTGATGTTTGTGTCGGGTGTCGTCAAACTGACCAGCCGCTGTCCCACCTGGTGGGGCCTGACCGGTGAGGAATCAGCTGGGATTTGGAGAATATATCTGTTTCCACGTGTTCTGGATTTGCTCCTGGTTCAGCATGTATTTAAAACTACTGTTTTTACAGTATGTGAGCACAGTGTAACATACAGTGTCCCAAAATGCAGTGCTCTGGAGTTGATTTCTTGTGTGACAAATTAATTGGAAGCAAAATCTATGGTTTAAGTCATTGTTTTATTGAACTACCAAGAATTAAAACATTTTTTGCATAACAGTAGATTAAAAAATATATATTCACCCCCCAAAACTTGCTAAATTAAATACGTAGTTTAGTCAAGACTTTCATAATCTTTTATAAAAGTATTTTATTATTATTATTATTATTAATGTTTATAGTTATTTGAAAGGATGTCTCTAGTTTGATTTTTTTAATATATAATTTTTTTTGAAGATTAATTACATTTATTTTATAGTTTCCTTTCCACTTTAATTTTCATAAATTAAATAGTATTTTAATTCTAAGACTTATTTGTAATCCTAAATGTTTGGGTAACTGATGTCTCTACTCTGGAATTTAAAGTGAACTTTATTTACCTATTTATTTACTCTTTTAATTTTGTTTGTATTTATTTAATTTCAGGAGAATGTGTATATTGACTTATTTTACATTTACATTTATACATTTGGTAGACGCTTTTATCAAAAGCAACCGTCTTCCCCTGTTATTCGAACCCATGACCTTGTTGTTTGAGCTAAGAAATATTTTAGTTTAAGTACTAAATCCGATGGAAGTTTTGAAAGTGTTGCCACTATGCCTATGTATTGATTTTATTGTGTCTGAAAATAAAAAATACACGTCAAATTATTCATGTCTGCTCACCTATATTCTGTTATTGTCTCGTCAGCTTTGACCTATCACTATGAGACCCAGTGTATACCGACCCCGCTGGCCTGGTTTGCTCATCAGCTGCCGGTGTGGCTCCAGAAGCTCAGTGTGGTGGGAACGTTTGTTATCGAGATCGCCGTTCCCTTCATGTTCTTCAGCCCCATACGAAGACACAGACTCGCCGCCTTCTACATGCAGGTGAGCGAGTGTGTGTGTGTGTGTGTGTGGTTGATCAGAAATTCAGGAGCTCTCATGAGTTTGTGCATCAGTGTGTTGTCTTGGTGGTTTACAGGTCCTGCTTCAAGTGTTGATCATCCTGTCTGGGAATTATAACTTCTTTAATATTCTCACCATCACCCTGTGCCTGTCGCTGCTGGATGACCAACATGTGAACTTCTGGCTCCGAAGACCCACGCCAAAGACCGAGAGCAGTATGGACACACTTACGTTACACTATGTTTTAAAAAAAGTCTCTTATGCTCACCAAGGCTGCATTAATTTGTTCAAAAATACGGTAAAAGCAGTAATATTGTGAAATATTATTACATTTGAAAATAACTGTTTTCTATTTGAATATATTTTAAAATGAAATTTATTCCTGTGATGCAAAGCTGAATTTTCAGAATCATTTCTCCAGTCTTCAGTGTCCTTCAGAAATCATTTTAATATACCGATTTGCTGCTCAAGAAACAATACAGTACTATAATTTCAAATACTACATGACGATGGAAATGTATGTTGTGCCCTGTTAGGTCAAGATGTGAAAAAAAGCCACGACTTCTTATTTTATTGTTATTTTCCAGCATCATTGCAGACTCTGTTGTCTGGACTGGCTGTGATGTTAGAGATCGGCACATACGCTCTGCTTGGCTACTGGACAGTCAAATACTTTGACCTGCAGGTGGACTGGGAAAACAAAAGCGTCTCCTCCAAAACAGGTGAAGTTCCTGACAATATCTGATTGAGTTCAGTTCTTGTTCAGAATGATTTATCTCTTCTTTGTGTTCCTGTTCCTCAGCATTTACGTATTTTGAGTTCAACGGCTTTCTGAAGACGGTCACAGTGCCCAGTATCTGGATTGGCGTGCTGTCTCTCACATGGGAGATCATTTCCTCCATGTTTAAGTGAGTGATGTGGGTTATGTATGATTTATTGGCTCAGTATGTCCATTAGATGGCATCCTGGTAGAACAGATGTTTCTGTTGCAGGTGTGCGTGTGTGAGAGGAGTGTTATGGCGTCTCTGGAGCACAATCCAGTGGGCAGTTATGGCTGCGGCTACAGTCTCCATGTTTGCTATCAGTCTGGTCAGTAAACTTCCTGTCTGTGCTGTTTTAGTATCATTAATATACTTGTACAGCATTTATTCATATTTTGAATTAGCTTTATAATGTTTTCTGTTTTAATGAAAGTTTGAGTCATTTTATGTTTTTAGTTGTTTTATTATTATTATTATTATTTTTTTAATTTTAGGGCCCGAGCACCAATGGTGCAAGGACCCTCTTGGAATTGCTCTATTTATTACTTTTAGTATTTCATCAAACTAAATGAAAATTAATAAAATAAGTGTACATTTATTATATTTTGCTTAATGTTTATTTTAGTTACAGGCATATTTCACCCCCCAAAAAGGTCTGCTTTTTGTCACCTGCATGCAGTTCCAAACCTGTCTGATGAGTTAAATAGCAGAATTAATAATTTGTAGTTTTTCAGAAAAGTGGATGGTGACAAAAGTCAAAAATGGACCATAAAAGTAGTCCGTACATCTATCAAGTCTCCATATTTCAAGTCTTCTCAAACCATACAGTAGCTTTTATGAGGAATTTAATTACATTTATTACCAAAAATCTTGCCCTCTGCATTTTTATTTATCAAAATTTCATTCATGCTTCCACATGTTCAATATACAGGATAACTACATTGTGTGCTTGTAGTGTACACAATGAAGTAGTCGTAGTGTAGTGCACAGAATTCTTATTTTTTTGAATGCGCTGTCCCTTTAAGTTATTTAAAAATCATGACTCTAATAATGAAGTGTGTGTGCAGGTTCCCTACACCTACATTGAGTATGATGCACACAGTAAGCTCTGGCCTGGCGTCCGGACAGTGTTTGAGCTGACTGACCGTTACCAGCTGGCCAACTCATATGGATTGTTCCGGAGGATGACCGGTGTCGGAGGCCGTCCAGAAGTGGTCATTGAGGGCAGTATGGATCGCAACACATGGACGGTCAGTTTACAAGTATTTGAAGAAGAGCGTATTGTCTGAATTACATTATTTAATTGTATGTGAAGGAGAGACTTCATGAAGAATATGAAATCATATCCAAAAAAGGTCTGAAATACTGGCTAGCAGCTTAAGAGTTGTAGGTTCAAACATTAAATCAATGAAATCTCATCTTATCAGGATCTTAAAGGTGACGTATGTAGATTCTCTGCAGCAAGGAGCCCCAAAGTTGCAAAAAATATGAACTATTCAGAATTTTTCAAAAGAATGTATCTACATGCACCAGCTTCAACATGTCATGGTGAAGTTAATCATTCAGTTGGTTAAATTAAAACTAGCTACATTTACATGCACACAAATAATCTGTTAGTAATTGAACTGATGGCTCAGTAGGATTGAAGAACTTTCGAATCTAAAATCGGATTGGATTAATACGGATTGACTGAAATTAGACCATGTAAACATTTCTGATGTAAATCTAAATATATGTGACCCCGGAGCACAAAACCAGTCATAAGTAACACGGGTATGTTTGTAGCAATAGCCAACAATACATTGTATGGGTCAAAAGTATCGATTTTTCTTATATGCTAAAAATCATTAGGATATTAAGTAAAGATCATGTTCCATGAAGATTTTGTAAATTTCCTTTCCTTCTTTTTTGATTAGTAATATGCATTTCTAAGGACTTCGTTTGGACAACTTTAAAGGCAATTGTCTCAATATTTTGATTTGTTTGCACCGTCAGATTCCAGATTTTCAAATAGTTGTATCTTGGCCAAATATTTTCCTATCCTAGCAAACCATACATCAACGGAAAGCTTATTTATTCAGCTTTCATGTGATGTATAAATCTCAATTTCGAAAAATGTACCCTTATGACTGGTTTTGTGGTCCAGGGTCACAAATATGATTGTGGTCGGTAAGTCTTTGGTGTTTTTTTTTATTTTTGCAGGAGATCGAGTTCATGTATAAGCCAGGGAACATGAGCACAGCGCCCCCTGTGGTGGCTCCACACCAGCCCAGGCTGGACTGGCAGATGTGGTTTGCTGCTCTTGGGCCGCACACACAGAGCCCCTGGTTCAGCAGCCTCCTACACAGACTCCTGCAGGGCAAACAAGACGGTGAGACGACGTGTGTTCGCTTCTGCATGCATGAGGTTTAAATGCATCCAGTGCATCGGTCTGAACAAGATGCAGTGTTTTATACTATACTGTGAAAATATTCCATGTGTGTGTTGAGCAGTGATCAGACTCATTCAGACAGATGAGTCTCAGTATCCGTTCAGCAAACAGCCTCCTGCGTACCTCCGAGCTCACCGCTACAAATACTGGTTCAGCGAGCCCAAAGAGGACGGGTGAGTGCACACCTATTTTATTTTTTTGTTTAGTTTAGTTTAGTTTTTTTGTTTTTTAGTTAATGTTTATTTTTATTTATTAGTTTTAATGTATTTACTTTTAATTATTTTAGCATTTCAACTTCTCTCAAAGAAGATAAATGTTTTTTAATACATATATATTTATTCAATTAACATTTATTTTAATTCAAGTAATATTTTTTAAAGTTAAGATTAATGTTTAGCCTCATTGGTTGCATTTTCTGACTTTATGACTTAGTCATATTGGATGTGTTTGTGTGTGTTTAGGTCATATCCCCAGCGATGGTGGAGACGGGTGTACGTGGAAGAGTTCTATCCCATGGTGCACCTTGGTGACTCTTACCTTGAACAGATGCTGGTTCAACATGGTTTGAAGGTAAGAAACAAGTCTGCTGTCAAAAGTGAAAGTGTAATTAAATTGGGACACATGTTGAATGTCGATAAGCTCACAGGAAAACAAACAGACCTAAAGTTCACCGTCTGTTATCTGCAGGATAGTTTGATTCAACAAACAGGGTTTTTGAATCATTTTCATTGAACTTGCATAAAGCATAGATAAAAACAGACATATTTAATAGGTGACATCAAGAGACACTGTGTTTGTATTATTTATAGAGAGGTGATATAATGAGGGCAAATCACAATGAAACTGTCATTAAAATATTGTGTTTGCACAAAAATCATGCCGATTTAATGCTTTGTAATATTTTTTAGTAAACATGCACTGGTATAAGTGTTGATATTTACAAAGATTTAACTATCTTAGCGTTATTGTCTAGTACCTCACAATTTAAAGTAAAATTAATTTTATCTTTAGTCTATATATGAAAATAGGGCTACACAATTTTGGGAAAAAACAACCAAAATTGTGATTTAAAAATATAAATTTTTGCTCCTTTTTTGCACAATTTGGCCAAAATGTTGTGCTTATGTCACTATGGCTATGAATTATTTTTAATAATAATCATCATATAAACATTACTAAAAAAATGAATATTTCTAATGTAATAATTCACTGTAAAAAATTAGTATTTATAAATCATTACATTGTGATTTTAGTTTTAGTTTCTTTTTCAATTAATCTTGCAGCCTTATATGAATACATAAATACGCAAGATAAAGTATTGGATATTAAAAACTATGTTTTTCGTTGTTGATGATGTGAATTGCTATGAATTGGATATATTTTATATCAGGAAATTAAAACTAGATGATCTATATTTATTTATTTCATTATTTGAAGAGCATTTCAAAGTTTTTTTTTTTTAAATGTCGTTACTATCTATTGCTATGATGTTTTTGATGTTCCTATCAGCTGAAGTCAAGAGAGTTGACCCTCAAATACTGTATTTATGTTTTGGCTCTGCTCTCTCCTTCTCACTCACAAAGAGTCATGTGTTGATTAACAAAGATTTAACCATCTTCTTTTTGTTTGAAATGTCATCTAGATCTCTTTCTTTTTGTCGATCAGGATAAGGCTCCTCTGAGGCGCAGCTCGAATGCTTGGCTGCCTCGGTTATTGCATCATGTAGGTGAACATGCCCGTGAGATGCCAGCTCCGCTTCTGCTGTGGACTCTCTTCAGCTCGGCTGCGACCGTGTGTCTCCTCAACTCTCTGCGATCACGTGCACATCAGCACCAGCACGAATCGCTCCAGAACAAACACACAGATAAACAGGCCCCAGGAGAGACTCGCTCCAGTGTGGCGCAGGAGGACGAGAAGAAACATGAGGAAGAGGATGCAGAGGAAGATGGAAAAGAGCAGGAAGAAGATGCAACAGCTGAAGAAGAACAGAAAGGAGAAATTGAAGAGGAAGTGGACAGCCTCAGGAAAAGGAAGTGAGGTTTTTTTGATCGTCTGAGGACTTTAATTCCAGCTCAGGGTAATAACATCTACCCCAAAACACCAGCACTTCCACCCTCGTTGTGTCAAAACATTGACTTTTCTCTGTTTTCACAGGCAGGTTTGAGAGATGTAGGCAGTGTAGTGACACAACGCATTCATGTTTCCCAGTAGTGTCCTGGATTTACCTGCCAGTTTAGCTCAACTAAACACGATTGAAGGGCCACACTGCAAAACAAGGGATTTTGTTGTATGGTCTTCGACTGCTTTGACAGGTAAATGCAAAACAAGGTAGGTTATTGTTTTTCCCAGTGTGCACTAACTGCTACGTACTATAAAAAAAAAAAAAAAAACAGGATGTCTTCCACCATGAGACCTAAAAAAACTGTACATCTAAATGCACATACTGGACCTCATTAATTAGAAGTGAAATTTATGTTTTTAAAACCATTCTTCCATAAATTCCACTTTGAATCGAATGCAACAAAATACCAAAAACAGCACATTGTTTTATGAACGAAGCCCAGTATGTGCAGTTTCTTACAGTATACCAAGAGTATCAGAGAAATCTAGGTACCAGAAAATATGATATTTTAAATAGTTTTCCATGTCATAAGGTGGTGTTATATGACATGGTTTATTGGACTGTAACTGGTTATGGTCTGTGATATTTGTGTATTGTATTGTAAAAACATATTTGACCACTGTGATGTACTGTAGTATTGCATGTTTATTGTGTTAATATAAGTGAAGATGCACCAAAAAACACTCAGCTTTAATGTTTTGTAATATTTTTAATAAACCTAGAAAAATACACACTGGCACAAGTACCATTACTTCCAAAGAAATTGTCATTTTATGAAACAATTTAAAGTAAAATTCATTTTATCTTTTAGATTTAATCGAATATAGTATTAACTGAATATATACGATATTAATAATAATTAATATTTCTTTTTGTTTTACTTTGTAGGAAAGTAGAGGTATTTGAATTGATCCCACAGTTTACTGTATATCAAGAAATTAAAAACTTATTTTATTCATACCTTGTTCACTTTTATGATTTTATTTTCTTCTTATTTTATTTTATTTTCTGAAGAAAATTCCAAAGTGCCAAGATGTCAGGTGGTTTCTAATTGGCTGATTTGTTTTTTTCCCACCCATTTTTATTGCCCACAGAGCAAAAACTATAACTATACATGATTTGAAGTGTCATTCATGTTTGAAATAGGACAGATTCGTTGAATTCTAGTACACATTCACCAGCGCAGTATCCCGGGGCAGTACTTATCAATGAGAGACTGATAATACGGCCTCAGACTCCCCACGTCCGGTAGTTCAGTGCTCTTGGTGTACAAATCAAACTTGCTGTCAGAGGAAAGACAAACAGACGCACTTCAGGTCAGACCTTCAATATGTGGGTCACACAGCAGATTCAACGGTTGGACACACAAACGAGCTCTCATTGAGAAACTCATGACGTACTTAAACTCTTTGACCCAGGGCAGCATCTGCAGGTCTTTGTCGTTGCATAAGTGCATGTAGTCTCCGTTAGAGTGCCAGGGGTAGAAGGAGTGGAAGCGGATCATGTAGAGACCCTGGCAGAAGAAAAAATGTTGGAAAGTGGCTTTTAAAAGCATAAATGGAAGCATATTGTTTGTGAAATTTGTTTACCTCCTCAGGGATGGTGCATTTGTTGAACTTCATTACTCGGTATAGATACTCTAGAATAGAGCAAGAAGAATTTTCATTTGTCACTTAAGCAGCAAATTCACTACTGTTCAAAAGTTTGAGGTCAATCAGAAATATTTTCGAAAGTAGTCTTTTATTTTTTACCAAGGCTGCATTTATTTGAACAAAAATACAGTAAGTATTGTGAAATATTATTAACATTTAAAATAACTGTTTTCTGTTCTAATATATTTTAATATGTAATTTATTCCTGTGATCAAAGCTGAATTTTCAGCATCATTACTCCAGTCTTCAGTGTCACATGATTCTTCAGAAATCATTATTATATGCTGATTTGCTGCTCAAGAAACATTTCTTATTATTATCCATTTTGAAAACCGTTGTGCTGCTTAATATTTTTGTGGAAACCATAATACATTTTTCAGGATTCTTTGATGAATAGAAAGCTCAAAATAACAGCATTTATTTGAAATTAAAGGGATAGTTCACCCAAAAATGAAAATGTGATGTTTATCTGCTTACCCCCAGGGCATCCAAGATGTAGGAGACTTTGTTTCTTCAGTAGAACACAAACGAAGATTTTTTTAACTCAAACCGTTGCAGTCTGTCAGTCATATAATGGCAGTCAATGGGCTCCACGGCTTTGAGAGTAAAATAAAAACATACACAGACAAAACCAAATTAAACCCTGCTGCTCGTGATGATACATTGAGGTCTTAAGACACAAAACGATCGGTCTGTGCAAGAAACTGAACAGTATTTATATAATTTTTTACCTCTGATCCACCGCAATGTCCGAACTGTCCTGAGCGCGTTCACAACATCCGGCGTGTAACGTCAAATAAATACGGTTGGGCAGAAAATTCCACATTGTCTGATGATACATCAAAATCATCTTCCATTGTGATGACCTGTACTTCTAAATATCTTTAGATCATCGCAGTGCCAGTGAACACGTCTGCAATCTCTCTGCACTGTGTAAATATTGAGTGACGTATACGCACGACAGATCGCTTCAGCACATGTCTCTACTATCATAGATATGTATAGATACCTATTCGACCGCTCCAGATACGTTGGCGCGTCCGCCATTATGGAACGTATCACGGCCCATAGAAACAGTCACTAATGAGGCATCTACTTATATATATATATATATATATGTCTACTATGCCAGAGCATGTACACGCGTTACACGCCGGATGTTGTGAACGCGCTCAGGACAGTTCGGAAATTGCGGTGGATCAGAGGTAAAAAATGATATAAATACGGTTCAGTTTCTTGCACAGACCGATCGTTTTGTGTCTTAAGACCTCAACGTATCATCACGAGCAGCAGGGTTTAATTTGGTTTTGTTTGTGTATGTTTTTTTGACTCTCGAAGCCGTGGAGCCCATTGACTGCCATTTATATGACTGACAGACTGCAACGGTTTGAGTTAAAAATCTTCGTTTGTGTTCTACTGAAGAAACAAAGTCACCTACATCTTGGATGCCCTGGGGGTAAGCAGATAAACATAAAATTTTCATTTTTGGGTGAACTATCCCTTTAATATTTACTGTCACTTTTGACACAATTTAATGCATCCTTGCTGAATAAAACTACTATCTCTTTCACCTGACCTCAAACTTTTGATGTTTCACAGTGAGACATAATGGTCTTGTGTGCAAAGATCCCTCAAATCACTCACCATCATGTCCCCAAGACATCAGGATGTTATCAAGTCCACATTTTGGTTCATAAATCCCAAATTCTGTGCTGCAATGAAAAAAACCAAAACCATTAGGTAGAATGCTATACAACATATGTTTACATTTTAGATAATTAAAATAAAGTTAAAAATAAAATATGAATATTAGATGAAAAAAATTAGATCATCGCAGTGCCAGTGAACACGTCTGGAATCTCTCTGCACTGTGTAAATATTGAGTGACGTATACGCACGACAGATCGCTTCAGCACATGTCTCTACTATCATAGATATGTATAGATACCTATTCGACCGCTCCAGATACGTTGGCGCGTCCGCCATTATGGAACGTATCACGGCCCATAGAAACAGTCACTAATGAGGCATCTACTTATATATATATATATATATATGTCTACTATGCCAGAGCATGTACACGCGTTACACGCCGGATGTTGTGAACGCGCTCAGGACAGTTCGGAAATTGCGGTGGATCAGAGGTAAAAAATGATATAAATACGGTTCAGTTTCTTGCACAGACCGATCGTTTTGTGTCTTAAGACCTCAACGTATCATCACGAGCAGCAGGGTTTAATTTGGTTTTGTTTGTGTATGTTTTTTTGACTCTCGAAGCCGTGGAGCCCATTGACTGCCATTTATATGACTGACAGACTGCAACGGTTTGAGTTAAAAATCTTCGTTTGTGTTCTACTGAAGAAACAAAGTCACCTACATCTTGGATGCCCTGGGGGTAAGCAGATAAACATAAAATTTTCATTTTTGGGTGAACTATCCCTTTAATATTTACTGTCACTTTTGACACAATTTAATGCATCCTTGCTGAATAAAACTACTATCTCTTTCACCTGACCTCAAACTTTTGATGTTTCACAGTGAGACATAATGGTCTTGTGTGCAAAGATCCCTCAAATCACTCACCATCATGTCCCCAAGACATCAGGATGTTATCAAGTCCACATTTTGGTTCATAAATCCCAAATTCTGTGCTGCAATGAAAAAAACCAAAACCATTAGGTAGAATGCTATACAACATATGTTTACATTTTAGATAATTAAAATAAAGTTAAAAATAAAATATGAATATTAGATGAAA
>NW_015506149.1:312125-366929 GCF_001515645.1 Sinocyclocheilus grahami
TGAGTGACGTATACGCACGACAGATCGCTTCAGCACATGTCTCTACTATCATAGATATGTATAGATACCTATTCGACCGCTCCAGATACGTTGGCGCGTCCGCCATTATGGAACGTATCACGGCCCATAGAAACAGTCACTAATGAGGCATCTACTTATATATATATATATATATATGTCTACTATGCCAGAGCATGTACACGCGTTACACGCCGGATGTTGTGAACGCGCTCAGGACAGTTCGGAAATTGCGGTGGATCAGAGGTAAAAAATGATATAAATACGGTTCAGTTTCTTGCACAGACCGATCGTTTTGTGTCTTAAGACCTCAACGTATCATCACGAGCAGCAGGGT
Source organism: Sinocyclocheilus grahami (assembly GCF_001515645.1). Lineage (NCBI taxonomy): Eukaryota > Metazoa > Chordata > Actinopteri > Cypriniformes > Cyprinidae > Sinocyclocheilus > Sinocyclocheilus grahami. The sequence continues at coordinate 312,481 of NW_015506149.1, forward strand.
TTAATTTGGTTTTGTTTGTGTATGTTTTTTTGACTCTCGAAGCCGTGGAGCCCATTGACTGCCATTTATATGACTGACAGACTGCAACGGTTTGAGTTAAAAATCTTCGTTTGTGTTCTACTGAAGAAACAAAGTCACCTACATCTTGGATGCCCTGGGGGTAAGCAGATAAACATAAAATTTTCATTTTTGGGTGAACTATCCCTTTAATATTTACTGTCACTTTTGACACAATTTAATGCATCCTTGCTGAATAAAACTACTATCTCTTTCACCTGACCTCAAACTTTTGATGTTTCACAGTGAGACATAATGGTCTTGTGTGCAAAGATCCCTCAAATCACTCACCATCATGTCCCCAAGACATCAGGATGTTATCAAGTCCACATTTTGGTTCATAAATCCCAAATTCTGTGCTGCAATGAAAAAAACCAAAACCATTAGGTAGAATGCTATACAACATATGTTTACATTTTAGATAATTAAAATAAAGTTAAAAATAAAATATGAATATTAGATGAAAAAAATTTAAAATAATTCGAAATGTTGCCTTTGCAACTAACTGTATTACTCGAACTAACATAAACATAAATTAAAGCTAAATATAAATATTTTTAAACGATTCCAAATCTAAAGATAGAATAAAATACATTTCATATAAAAATACATTTAAAATCTCTAAAAATGACTAAAATGAAGATATTAACTAATAATATATACACTATACTAGTATTTAAATAACACTGTTTTGAGGTTTAGAAGATAGTACTTGAGTGCAGGGTTCTTCCCATCCGGATTGCCTTCAAATGTTGAGTTTCTGAACACTATTGAATTCTGAAACTTGCATCCCACTGGGAATGTATCTCCAACTACAGCCCACTTAAACACACAATGGCATTCTATATATTATTGATCCCATGTGAAAGTAGTCGAAGGTTTTTCCACTGTGATTGGATGCTTTTGTCTCTCACCTGCGGCTCCTCATACAGGGCCATGATTTTTCCGATGTCATGGATCAAACCGACTAGCTGGAACCAATCTGGAGAGAAGGTATTTTAAATTCAGTTGGATTTTCACATTTGACCGAATAGAAATATGCACAAAAAGCTTTTACATTTAGAAATGGATTTCAGTCCTGAAAGAAGCCCTGCCGGTTTGGACATATTGATCAGAAACTTCACAAAAACAACTTCAGGTATGTGCTATTGTAAAACCCAGTCTTATCTAAGTACACTAAGGCGACGTCTGTGACCTTTGTCCCCGATGATCTCTCACCTTTATCAGGATGTTCTTTGCGGATTCCCTCGGCGGTCTGGAAGGCATGGAAAGAGTTTGGGAAGTCAACGTCAGGGTCGGATTCATCAACAAGCTCGTCCAGGCAATCGATGTTCTCCATCATGCTCATGCTGAAGTGATTGCAGTTCGCCCATTCCAGGTGCTGAAGGTCAGAGGTGAGAGGTCATGTTTAGTGTTTTTGTGTTTGTAAAGGCTGTCATTTCTTTGGGTCATCACAGAGCTGCCCAATTTTAACTACAGAGAAAGTGGTCAGAATTTATGCATTTCCTTTAGTAATAATAGAAATTCAGAATTTTGCCATTTATATTTTAACAGTTGTTAGCACAGGCCTATTACCTGAATGGAGATATTTTATTTTTACCTGCTTTTTTGATAAAGAGCATAATTTTAAGAAGTACGTAATAAATATACATACATACATGCATACATGTATAATATTATTGCAGCATTCATTTTTATAGTTATGTTAAATATATATATAAATATGCTTCTGTTTATGTACATTTTGATTTACGGTATTGATAGACCAACCTTCTGTTTGACAAAGTCCAGCGTTTGGTATGTGTGCATCAGCTTGTATGTATTAAACACACGGTCAAAGAGAGCTCCACTCTGTACATACATCAAAATGGAAATAAGAGGGTTGTATTAAAAGGAATGATACAAGAAAATATGAATTAAGAATATGCATAATTCCAAATTTTACCTCAAAGTTCCTGAATTCTGATTTGTCTTTCTCATGACTATCGGGGCGATATGCCAGAGACGGATCCGGACCCTAGTAGTTAGAGTTTGTGTGTATTATTAGATGCAACTAATTAGACTTAGTCTACCAACTCAAACAGTGACACAATCTGATTGACAGTTTTCCGCATTGCTAAATGATTACTCAATGTGTAATTCCCACAATTCTGCTTTACACACCGTTGAGGAAATTATGAAGCATGTATGTAAATAATAGTCTGAATGTCCGGTACATACCAGGTTCACCACCCTCATGATTCAGCTGAGGTTGTGTTGTTGAGGATGAAGGAGGATGTTGTGTGTTTGGCGTCTCTGACCGCTCTATTTATCAATGCTGCACGGATGGGCTCTCTGAACTGTAGTGGGAAAAACTAGTAACACTTTAACTTTCTCCACTTTGCTTTCTCTCTGAAGCTTCCAGGGGTCCGTGTGTGTTTGCGTGTTTGAGTTCTCAATACTGGGATATCTTGGCTCAAATACAGTCCGGTTCAGAAAGGACACACTGTCAATACAGTGACTAAGGGATTTTTGGTTTAATAGTAATTTAGAGTGTGAGTGAGTTACTTCATTACTATACACCATTATATTAAAATATTTGATTTAATGTGGTTTTCACTATTTGTTTTCTTCTTTTTTGTAAGTTTTAGGTTTTATCTTCATTTTAATTGTATTTTTTCGTATCAATCAACACAATAAATCAAAGTAAAATATGTTTTGCTAATTAGCTTCCCTAAAGATTACGATTATTTTTGATTTTACTGATTACAATCTTTTTTTTTTTAATTATTATTATTATTTTACAATGGCTTCAATGCTTGTGTTTTAAGAGTCTTATTTGTAAATCATCTCTAAACTGTTTAATTGTGCTTCACCAGAACGTTCAGAACCTTCAGATTGGTATCGTGATAACAGTGATTCTATGAATTTGACTTTGTAAATAGTGCGCTGTCTGTCAGTCTCTGGTGCAGAGAAGCACAACAGCACATTTTGGGGAATTGTAAAGATAGTCTGTATGTATGTTTCTAGGCAGAGTTTATGTAAAGTCTAGTGTGTGTGTGCTTTTGTGTACAGTAGGATACACCCCTAATTTTAATTGGCTGGTAGTTTGAGTGTACGTGGTCTAGAGCACATGTGATGAGTTCACAGTGGAAAGTTAAAAACAACTAGTGAAACACTCATTCTGACATCTACAACATTCCTTTGTTTCCTCATCTTTGGCAGGATTTTTATGTTTGTTGACATGTTTGGTTATGCAGTTATAGAGATGAAAATAAAACAGGGCTCTTAAATTAAATGGATACTATATAAACTACACCATCTTTTTCTATTAGCGGCCATTCAAAATATTCAAACTGCAATTTTTCATTATATTATAGTAGATGTTTAATTGAGAATAACTCGGCAGCAAAAGTTGAGACAAGCAATCCAATGCATTATAGCATACATAATGTATTCATATTTTTTGTGTAACTTTTTGTGTAATGTTTCAGGTCTGCAGGTGGCAGTCTAACCTAAAACTCCCCTGATTGGATGTCACATCAGGAGAATGTTGCAAGAAGGGGTTTCCATTGAGGTAAGAGAGAGACATGTGACTAAATAATGCCTTTTATAAGCCTTGCTTCCAGTAAGTAAAAAGCACTATATGTCAAATTAATAGTAGGCTATGTCTGAAATTCAGTATTAGTACAGTAACAATAGGCAACAATACCCAGATTGCCTACTAATAATACTTTTATTTAGCAAAGATGCATTAATTTGATCAAAAGTGACAGTAAATACATTTATAATCTTACAAATTATTTATATTTAAAATAAATGCTGTTTTTGTTATTCATCAAAGAATCCTGGGGGGAAAAAGTATCATGGGTTCCAACAAAAATGTTAAGTATCACAACTGTTTTCTTTTCAGAATTGAGAATAATAGGTAATGTTTCTTGAGCACCAAATCAGCATATTAGAATGATTTCTGAAGGATCATGTGACACTGAAGACTGGAGTAATGATGCTGAAAATTCAGCTGCGCATCACAGGAATAAATGACATTTTAAAATATATTCAAACCATATTTAATAATATTTGTTTTTACTTTATATTTGCTCAAATAAATGCAGCATGGTGAGTAGAAGAGACTTATTTCACAAACATTAAAACAACTTTTGGCAGTGAATGGCAGCGTAACTATTTATTACAAATTGGTGCATTTGATCATATTTCTGCTGATTTTATGAAAGCAGTAAGCCAGCGGAGTCCATGTGTCACATTGATTTTACCACATTGTTTTTGGGTCATGCTGAGCTACTGATAATACCACTGGTGTCGCTCTGACTCGGGTCACACTGGTAATGATCTGCGCATATATTATATGTGTTTGCATATTATTACAGATGCCCACATGACACTAACAAACAAAGCAATAACCATTTGCATTTGTTTATTGAAACAGCTAAATCATATTAAAATACATAGCACTGACACATAACTACAAACATTCAGTCATTATACACGTGCAAAATATTTACACAAGCTTTTGTTAACTTAGAATTAAATAACATCTCTTCCATTCAAGCCAATGGCATTAAAGAAGGTTATTGATCATGTTGCTTTTAAAGTGCTTTATGTCTAATAGTAACATTTGACCTATATGTGAACATAAGGATAGCAGACATTCCACCACTGACACACTATGACAAACTGAAGGAGTGTGTATGAGTGTGTCAATGTACATTGATTTTACCACATTGTTTTTGGGTCATGCTGAGCTACTGATAATACCACTGGTGTCGCTCTGACTCGGGTCACACTGGTAATGATCTGCGCATATATTATATGTGTTTGCATATTATTACAGATGCCCACATGACACTTACAAACAAAGCAATAACCATTTGCATTTGTTTATTGAAACAGCTAAATCATATTAAAATACATAGCACTGACACATAACTACAAACATTCAGTCATTATACACGTGCAAAATATTTATACAAGCTTTTGTTAACTTAGAATTAAATAACATCTCTTCCATTCAAGCCAATGGCATTAAAGAAGGTTATTGATCATGTTGCTTTTAAAGTGCTTTATGTCTAATAGTAACATTTGACCTATATGTGAACATAAGGATAGCAGACATTCCACCACTGACACACTATGACAAACTGAAGGAGTGTGTATGAGTGTGTCAATGTGTGTGTTTATTTGGCCAGAGAATTGTGTTTATATTTGTCTCCCATGTGTTATTTGTATTTGTGAGACTGGCTTGTGCAACGTACACGATCAGACAGTGTTGAAAGTTTGAGAGCCTTGTGGATGAAGATTTGACGTTTTAAAAGTTTAAATGGGAATATACAGTGGTCCCAAAAGGTATGTGGACACTTAAAGTGGCTGTGTGTAATTTTTCGAAGTGAAAATACTTTCTGCAATCCTAGTGTAAAGTGCAGAGACCGCTCTAAGACTTTCATTTCCCCCGAAGAGTGTAAACAGTGTTAGTCTGTGACGCTTGTAACATTACTCTCTTGGTCTGAGCGGCCCAACAAGTTAACGTTGGCTCAGCCAATAGTGTGAGTTTGGGGCGGGACTATCTGTTTGTCTAGCCAATGGCTGATGGGAGGAGAGCTCCGGAAACCTGTTTAAAAACAGTTACTGTTAAGATGACAAAATATCAAACCGAATGGTATCTGCAAGAAAATACTGAGCTTTTTCTCAAAACTAACTGCAATTTTTGGAGCATTTTTGCAATTTTAAACGCCTTTAAACAACTTACAATTTAAGTTATTAGCTGAAAAAATAGCCCTCTGATTTCCACAAATATGGGGCTTTTAGATGAAACGTAATGTATCAGGATTAACTTCATGACATGACCAATAATCATTGAATTAAATTCCAAATACATTTTGTTTTCAATTCAAATTTTTTTGTATCATTTGAAACCTAACAAACCTTTAGTGCTATCTTTCTTTTAAATAAGCACTTGGTTTGATATTTTTTCTAATGCAGTAAGATTCATAAATAAGTACAGCTTAAGTGTCCAAATACAGGATGTTTACTCTTAAGATGTTCACATTGAAGCTCTGTTCAGCTTTAGGTGGCTCAGTCAAAGGCGATTTGTCCTGGCTTAGAGAGCGAGAGACAGTGTGGGATTACTGTAAAGATAATGGAGGTTCAAGTCACTTCATTACAGAAGGGCATGAAGTATCAGAAGTGGGAAATATTAAGACTTTCATCTGAATTTTACCTTTAGAAAAGGACAATTGATTGTTTAAAGGGGGACATAAAATGTTTATAATTATATTCTCTTCCCTGAGATCCACTAAGCTGTTGTTTATTTAGTAGTGTTTTCTATTGGCTCCAAAGTTGCATTACTTTAAGACATTAAAGAGATTCATTAAACAATCCATGCTGAAATGAAAACTCGTATCTGCAGAGCTGTAGGTGCTACACACAGTCAGGTTTCTCAACCTTTCCCTCATTTTTTACACTTCTCGTTATTTCCTCTGGTGTTTAGGAGTAATATCTAACGTCCTCCTAACTACTCCGTATGAAAGGCCAGGCCAAGTTTCTGAACATTTAAATAGAAGCTTGCAAGTTAATAACGAGTTGTTTTTGTTTCAATAAATGTTTGTTTAGGGAAAGAAGTTTAGAATTCTTAAAGTTGCAGTAAGCACATTGAAGGACTCTTTTATTTCAAAAGATCAAGAGAATTCGATTTCTCATGACAGGACTCCTGTAAATTGATCACGCCAGTTGTTGATTGGTTGCCTGCTGGTGTCGGTGGTCTTCTGTAGTCACATTTTTGGATAGATTTTTACTGTGTGGTCTTATCCATAACTATGTGGACTTCTGGGATTGATTGGCGCGTCTTGCCGTCCACTTTGGCCGTTCAGCTGATAGAGGCGGTGGCTGAGGTTTTGCACCTGGCATGTGCCGAGGACGCATCCCACACGCATCAGCTGACCCTGCGGGTGACCTCGTGACCCTCTGAGGACATGCCGACGTTCCCGGAAATGTTCTCTGTTTTGATTGGCCGATGTGTTGGTCTGTTTCACCGGGGGTCCTTTATGCAAGAGGGCCCTCCAGACCGCACGGCGCTCTCTTGCCCCGGCACTCAAAGCTATTGAAGGAACGGTGATGGTTTCCATGGCATTACCACCCTGTGTTTCTGGAAGCTTCCCGGGTTTGCTGGGAAAACTCGATCTGGTGAGAGAAAGAGAAATGGTTTGGTTGACCACCAGTGAAGCTCATGCGTGCATGCATTGTCCAGATCTATTTAAATACATCATTCAGAGATTTACATAGAAGCTGACGTAGTTTAAGTATTAAATTAGAGGCTTGGCAGCATTAGGACCATTTTAGTATCTGAAGCCTGTTATTAATCGAGCATTTCTCTGGCTGTAGTCCCGAGTTATTTGTGGCATGCACTAATATTCCCTCACTTTAGGACACACACTCCTTCACGTGCTTCCCTGTCTTCAGTCTGGCTCCTCAGGAGACATTCAGAGCATTCGTTTTTTGTTAGAATATCGGTAAAAATGAAACAGAGGGGATGTAAAATTGTTAGACTGAGGTCTCTGCACCGTGTTGGAGGGACTGTTTGGTACTATATTTGCTATTTATTTAATTATATGTAAATCAGTTATTTAAGGTGATGTTTGTAATTGCTGTGTCCCTATACTGTGTACAATTATTTTTCCGAAGTTATAAATGAGTATTTTTTTTACAAGAAAATACTATTTAAGTTTTTTTGCTTTAAAATTTCACATTTAATTTGATGATTTTATTTATTTATTTTTTTTGTAATTTCTGAGTTAAAATAGTTTCAAAGCAAATCTTGCAGCAGCACATTAATTGCCTAAATAATATTATTTTTCAGATAAATTCCAAACATCTGCCATTATTCAGCCAGTCAGGTAATTCCGTGGCTCTGGTTGAGCCAGACACTCACATGTCAGACTGCTTTGACTTGTGCTTTGTGTTTTCTAGCTTATAAATAAACTGGCATTAATACCCATCATGCACCTGGCAGAGATCTACATCCCTGCCAAACCTGCAGGTGAGGGAGATTATGTGAGATTTTCTTTTTAGGAAATGTTTGTACTGCAGTTTTCCTGAATTGTTAGCTGTTTGTACAGCATTTGAATTTGTTACATTTATTTGTATTTTATATATTTATTTATGTTTGTGAATATAATAACATTAATAACAAATGTTACTAAGCATGATACTTGAGTATCTGTATGTATTTAAGTGTAATTTTCATAGGCTGTGTTTATGTTGAGCATTAGTGTGGTGGGATATGTACGGTAATACTTTAAATCTGAATCAGAATGTTTCTGAACAGGATTAGTCTGGACTGGCTGTAGTATAACACACACCTACACAAAAAAAAAAGTTTCAAAAACACTTCCGTCTCTGTCTCTCGGCGGTCATGCGGAGCATTTAATGGTGTGGTTATAACATGGGTCCACTGTAAACCTTTGTTTAGCACTTGATTTGAAGACTATGATACTATACCTGTTACATTTCTGTACACTTTAAATTAGTTTTGAAAGAAATTAGTACTTTTATAGTTGTATGCAGCAAAGATGCATTAAATTAATCAAGAGACAGTAAATGCATTTACAATGTCTGTAAAGATTTCGATTTCAAATAAATGCTGTTCTTTTTAACTTTCTGTTCTCCAAAGAACCCTGAAAAACAAATCTATCATGGTTTCCACAAAAATATTAAGCAGCACAGTTTTTAACATTGGTAATAAGAAATGTTTCTTGAGCAGCAAATCAGCCTATCAGAATGATTTCTGAAGGATCATGTGACATTGACGACTGGAGTAATGATGCTGAAAATTCAGCTTTGCATCACTGAAATAAATTATATTTGAAAATGTATGAAAATAGAAAACAGTTCTTTTAAATTATAATATTTCACTGTTTTTACTCTAGTTTGATTAAATAAATGCAGGCTCGAGGGGCACAAGAGACTTCAATAGAAGAGAATTCAAAATTGGTACTGCAATACTATGATGAAATAGTAGCAATTTATATGTTGCTTAAGTCTTTTAGGTGCCAAATGGTGTAGTTCTAGTATCTGCTAAACTTGGGTTATACTATGCATAATTGAAATCTGACTGAAGTAGACAATTTATTACATGCCAGTCAGATTTAAACTCACTTCAGCTGCACGAGCACCACTGCGGGCAGCACGAGCACCACTGCGGGCAGCTCCTGAATAGCTGGCATTACGCGTGTTGAAGCAGTTCTAATGAGTCTATAGCAGAACCGGAAATGTGGGACCGCCGGGGCTCAGGGTCAGTACAGGTCTCTCTGTGTGTGTGTGTGTGTGTGTGTGTGTGTGTGTGTCTCCCACTTGCTTGTACATCTCATTAAATGTGGGCCAGAGACAGAAAGACTGAACAAGCTCGGAATCATTGGAGTTTCTAAAACACACTCCTCATTTAACATGCGCTACACACACTGCTTACAAACGAAACACACACTGCTTTCCCTCTTGTGAAGGTCACCATCAGCCTAAATGCTGTCAAGCCTTTCCTGAACACACACACACACACACACACACACACATCATTAAGAGCTTTTACACTGTGTTAGCTTGATTATTTTTGTGGCTCAGAAATTGGTCTGTCTGTCATTCTATCTATCTGTAATTCTAGCTGAGATTTTATCAGCCGATTGGTGGTTCTATTTAACTATCGTTCTGTATGTTTAGCTGTCTATCTATCTACTGTATCTATTGGTCATTCGAACAGTCGTTCTAGCCATCGTTCTGTCCATCTGTCGTTCTGTATTTCTACTGTTTGCCGTTTTATCTATCTACTGTTCTATCCATTGTTGTCATTTTATCGATCGCTTTGTTCTATCATTCTGTTCTGTCTTCTATAAACCCTTCAACTTGAAGACCTTTTAAACATTTTTTCTAAAATTTTTCTAAACATTTAATGTGTTATATACTGTATATATATTTTTATTTTTCAGTTCTGCATTCTTAAATTCAAATTTAAAAATCCAATTCAGCATCCTGTTTGGTGGCACAGTTCAAATTGAATTCAAATGCAGGAGTTCTTTTATCAGTGAACTCTTTCCTTTGATCTTGTTTCAAGTTCTATCATTTTTATTTTATTTTTTTAACATGCACTTTGTAATTGGTTTCCTTTGCATTATCGTGATGAAATCCGGCTTCTTGTCTTAATTAGTTTGACACCCTTTGTTGCAGTTGGACACATGATTAGATAAGCAACGCCCCTGTGCATCATAAATGTACACTGAAGTGAAATCAGGCCGGAGAGCAGCAGCCAGGCACAGTTACTCAATCACTCCGGCCCAGCATAAGCCCTTCTAAGCCTTTGCCCCAAGCTAAAGTCCTACTGTTTCACTGCTCCATTCATACACTTCAGTCTCAGGTGCTAGATTGCACACACACATATGGAAGACAGCACACAGGGTGAAGAGTCTTGGATTGTAGAGGACGAATAGGAGACGTATTGTGATGTTTTAGTCTGAAGACTAGGAGGAAGTCTGGAAGTTCAGGTTTTGTGAGAGAGAAAGAGATTGTTGAGAAGCGTTCCCACATTAGAGCCCTGCATGGGGCCTGAGAGAGATGTTAGCATGCACAAATACCAATCTTAATCACACAAACTGTTAAGAATGATGTTGCAATCCACTCTCTGCAAGGCCCATTTTTAAAAACAGTGCTAGAGGGGCTAATTTAGGGGGGAAACTGCTTAAATCCACCTTACATAAATTCTGTGCGAGTGTGTGTGCAAAAGAGAATTTAATTTCCAGTTGAACATTAAAGTCCTAAATCACTTGGTGTTTGTGGTTGTGACCTCACACCGTCTGTTTGACCTTTTCTCACATTAGGCACACACTGCGTGTTCAGATTTATTCTGTAAGCTTGTTTCACTTTTGAAGGCCACAGACTCATTGTTCAGTGGAGGAACGAGCCTCTGCCCACCAGCAGGGGGCGACACTGAGATGGTGTTCAATCAGGCTTTGAGATCATTACAACACCCAAACCAACAGCTGAAGTGACCCTCAAAAAGGTATTTTGCACACTAAGTGATACCAGTCAAATTTAAAATGACTTGTATTAACAAATATAATAGTGCTTTTTTCAGAATATTTTAGCAACTACTTTTAAGTGACTGCTGTAAGTGCTTTATACATGCACTTACAGTGCTTTATGCAACCAAAAGCCAGTGTCTAAATACTCGTGTGTCCATTTTGCAACATTTCTATTATTATATCTATTGTTTCACCATTTAAAACTTGCATTTTGTAAAACATTTTGCTTAAAGTGTGCTCGTATAATATGCATGCCACTTAATTCAATACTTTATATTTAATGCAATTCCATGCAGGTATGTGGATTGTGTTGTAGGCATGATTCAATGTTGCGTCTTGCAAGTCCGAGTTAGAAATAGTCTGATCCATATCATGACTAAGTGGTCACGATGGAGAAATCCGAGAAACTACGTTACAGGTGGCACGTCTCTTGCGTGCTCTGTGCCAAATGCAGACAGTCAAGTGACACATACTATCTCTCAGAGAACTACAGGTCACACCCATACGCTTGCGCGCACACACACACACACACACACACGTGTGGCAAGCCATTTGAACATAAATCCTGCAACTAACTACTATGTATTGTTACTAGTTTTATCAATCTTCAGTTATATTAGTAAAGTAACCCAATAGTGACTAGTATTGTTTTAAATTTCACTAGTACCCATACTTTAGATACTACCGTATTGACCCGAATATAAGACGATGTTTTTTTCTTGGAAATACATCTGAAAAAACGCGGTCGTCTTATATTCAGGGTCTAGACTTTGACATGTCAATAATACACCCACAACAATAGGTGGCGCCAAATACGCATAAAACGAGTGTGCCATGAAATACATAATGTAATGCGTGTTGTAAAGATCGCGAGTAAAAACAAAAGAAAAAGAAAAGCTTACAGCTGCATGAGTCGTGACTGTCACGTTAGCCTGATGGGACCAAACTCCCTTTGTGATTTTAAAACGTAAGACCGTACCCAGATTTGAAGACTACAGTAAGATTTAACTTCTACTGTTAATAAGATTTTGGTAGGCTAATATTAGATGGATAGCCTAAATGTCCTACCTCAAATGGGCTACCTGTTTTTTTTTTTGAATGGTATATCAAAAAGTGTATATTTTTTAAATGTGATCGTTGGTACATTTGACCAGTTTTTACCATACTTTCAAAACAAAAATTAAAATAGGAAAAATATGCAATATGAAAATAATTGAAGACAAAATGTGTTTTACTGAGGAAAAACAAGATTTGGTTTTTAAAAAGCCTTTTTCCGAAAGGTATATCTGGAAAAAGGGGGGTCGTCTTATAATCAGGGTCGTCTTATATTCGGGCCAATATGGTAATACTTTAATTGTGACTAGTATTAAATTATTAATTTGTACTTAATCTTTACAGTATTACCTACCTTCCTTTGCTACTAGTCACTATATCAATAGCATCTAGTATCATTCAAGTTTGGCAATATTTATTTGTAGAAAATTAGTAGTGTAGGGTTAATAAAGGATAATTAGGCCATCTTTCCCAGCCATCTAATTGGAAACACCACTTAGTAATATTTAATATTATACTAAATACCACTGCTATAAAAACTACTGAACTACTTGACAAAAAAAATAAGAAAATTCACTATTAGATTACTTGGAAGCAATTCAAAATAAGTATTACTAACAAATATGGTCAATACTAACAATAGATACTAGTAATGAATGTTAAAATGGCTTGCCATGAACATGCATGCTTAAACTTTAACTTCGCTATCTATGTGATGTCTGCATTGTGACTGTTTATATAAGAGTAGCCTAATGGTAACACACTTTACAGTAAGGTTTAATTTGTTTGCATTAGTTAACGAGAACTAACGTTGAACCATAAATCTACAACATTTATTAATTCTAAATGTTAATTACAACATTTTAAAAATGCATTAGTAAAAGCTGTATCTGTTAAATTAGTTAATGCACAGTAAACTACCACGAACAACTGGTGTTTATTAACTAGCCTAACATTATCAAAGATTAATAAATGATGTAAATACATAGCTTCACATTGCTTTTAGGTAATGCATGAACTAATGTTAAAAATTAAGATATTTTGTTACCAGACTTTTTTTGCATACGAATAATGCGCACAAGCTCTACATAAACCTTTCCAAGCCTTAGTGGTCGTAATATTAAATACTGAGAATATCGATCATAGTGCTTTTATAATGTATAGATGCGATCGCGTCCGAGGTGTCTCACCTGTTGCGCAGCGGCAGCGCGAGTGTTTGCAGAGGCAGCACTAACACACAGACGAGCAGCAGGGCTTTCATGATCTCTACAGTCCCACTGAATAATGCTGAGATGATGTTCCTCAGCTCGGAGAGAGACGCGCAGCTGTGGAGGAGAGGGTCGTTCACTCACAAAGTTCTGAGGAAAAGCTACTTTTAAAGAGAGAAGAAACGTGTTCACTCCTTGCTTTAAAAGTCACGCTAATATGTTGAGTTCATTTCATTTTGTTAATTCCACAGTGTGTAAGACTGTTGAAATCGCGGATTTAAAGCTCCTGTGCGTGAAGGACTTTGCTTGATTTGGCTGGAGAAACTCTCAGTGCTGACTCTGAAATCTCGAGTCTCTCATGGATGGAGCAGATGCTTAAATACCGAGAGGGAGGAGACACGGGTAACTGACCCTCCACATGCTGCACTTCAGGCTTGATGCAGTTATTATTAATCAGTATCCTCCTTACAGCAACTAATTCATTTCATATCACCGACACCGTAGATGACTGTGTTTTCTATTAATACTTCTGAGACTCCACGGGCCGCTGTTTGTCATGCTTTATTTTAGAGAGCAAATCTTTTGCTATTTTCTACCATATGAATTGAGTGGGGGCGTGGCCAGTATGCTAATGTATGATCATATGTATAACGGTATTGATACGTTTTTTCACATTTACGACACGTACATATAAGACTGTACTTTTATAATTTATGTAACATGTTGAGTTATACGTAATCATATAAGATTACAAAGGTCATAAAATCAAAAAATTAAATGTGTGTGTATATATATATATATATACATCAATGGAAAGCTTATGTATTCAGCTTAGACGATGTATCAATCTCAATTTCGAAAAATTGACCCTAATGACTGGTTTTGTGGTCCAGGGTTATATATATATATATATGTATATGTGTGTGTATATGGGTTGTTGACGTGACATGGCATTTTCACTGTCCCACATGATATAAATGAATATGCCTATAATTAATATTTAAAATGCAGTAAAAGGTTAAACATTTCTTTGTCCTACATGGACCTGTGGTTATAAAAGCTGCAGTGTTATTCGATATTTTTTTTTTTTTTTTAGTAAATTCAGCTGTAAGGTCTTATATAGACAGGTGTGTGGCTTTCCTAATCAAGTCCAATCAGTATAATCAAACACAGCTGGACTCAAATGAAGGTGTAGAACCATCTCAAGGATGATCAGAAGAAATGGGCAGCACCTGAGTTAAATATATGAGTGTCACAGCAAAGGGTCTGAATACTTAGGACCATGTGATATTTCAGTTTTTCTTTTTTAATAAATCTGCAAAAATGTCAACAATTCTGTGTTTTTCTGTCAATATGGGGTGCTGTGTGTACATTAATGAGGGGAAAAAATTAACTTAAATGATTTTAGCAAATGGTTGCAATATAACAAAGAGTGAAAAATTTAAGGGGGTCTGAATACTTTCCGTACCCACTGTATATATATATATATATATGTATGCATGTATGTGACCCTGGAGCACAAAAGCAGTCTTAAGTCGCTGGGGTATATTTTTAGCAATAGCCAAAAAATTGTCAAAATTATTGATTTTTCTTTTATGCCAAAAATCATTAGGACATTAAGTAAAGATCATGTTCCATGAAGATATTTTGTAAATTTCCTACTGTAAATATATCAAAACTTAATTTTTGATTAGTAATATGCATTGCTAAGAACTTCATTTGGACAACTTTAAAAGTGATTTTGTCAATATTTAGATTTTTTTGCACTCTCAGATTCCAGATTTTCAAATAGTTGTATCTCAGCCAAATATTGTCCTATCCTAACAAACCATACATCAATGGAAAGCTTATGTATTCAGCTTAGATGATGTATCAATCTCAATTTCGAAAAATTTACCCTAATGACTGGTTTTGTGGTCCAGGGTTAAATATATATATATATGTATATGTATATGTGTGTGAATATGGGTTGTTGACGTGACATGGCATTTTCACTGTCCCACATGATATAAATGAATATGCCTATAATTAATATTTAAAATGCAGTAAAAGGTTAAACATTTCTTTGTCCTACATGGACCTGTGGTTATAAAAGCTGCAGTGTTATTCGATATTTATTTATTTTTTTTTAGCTAAATCTCAAAATTGTCCTATAGTGTGACTGTCTCAAGCACGGTTCAATAAATTACAACTTTTATAAATGAAAAAAAGCATAAAAATGTTAATAAATATCTCTGGCATAGTTGTACAAGTGTCTATTTTAGTAAATGGCAATCATTTTTTTCATCCAAATATTTCTGAAAGCGTAGTAACCATGTCCTTCTAGAAGAGTGCAGCAGGGGGCTAGAAGTTTCAGTAACATATACTGATTGACTAAGAGACTGAATTTTGTTGATAAATGATTTTTTGTTTTGTTTAAAAAAAGTGGATATTGTTTGTGTCAAAGTTAAACTTTCTTTCTCCTTTGACATGTTCAAAATGAAATAGAAATAAATAAATAACTACCATTTCTGTCCTTAAGTCTGATGTAATGTCCTATAGGTGTGACGCATTAAAAGAACCACAGATTTGTTTTTTTATCTCAAAATATCTTTAAAAAACAGTTGAGTATTGCAATAGGAGAGATACAAATATCACTCAACTTAAAATGGTATAATTTTCAGCAGTTTTGAACGAATGACAGCAAAGTTTGTCTTGTCAAAGTTTGTCTTGAAATTGTCCAACAAGTCATGGGGGGAAAATTGTTAATTATAATTTCATATTAAATAAATAGCACTATATGAAAATAAGTGTCTAATAATGAAGATAAATCTCTCTCTTGCTATTTAGAGTTTTTTTTCCTTCTTAATTTTTGCTATGTCACACCATAGGACAAATTTATGGTACAGTTCAGTAAAAAAAAAACTAAGAATTGACGAAGTTAGTGACCCTACATAAATATATGCATTTCTTTTTCAAAAAAGGTTTTTTTTTTGTTTTTTGTTTTTTTTTTTACAAAAAAAGCATTTATTTACTGTCAACTACCCATATATATATATATATATATACACATACACACAGTTGAAGTAAAAAGTTAAAACTTTTGAACAGAATGAAGATTGTACGTTTTTCTTATTTTGCCTAAATATCATATTTTTTCATTTAGTACTGCCCAGAAGCTACAGAAGATAGGCTACTTACATGTAGGGCTGGTCGATAAATCGATAGCAATAATTATCGCGATATAATTTTCCTCGATATAATGTTTATGCGCCAAAAGCGGAACAAAACAGCACAACTCATTTGAAGTGTGAGACACGGACTCTTTATATCCGCTCAGATCAAAGTACAAACTGCCGCGCAGCGCGAGCTCACTAGAGCAGATGCGTTTACCCGGTCACGCGACACTATAAGCAGCGCTGTGAGATCCAGTGTGAAGCGCTTGAACTCAGCGAAGAACACAAATGACTCGGCGATTTAAACTAGTTTAAAGCCAGATGAAAGCACTGACAAACAGCAGAAACACTGTCAGAAGGCTTTTCAATCTACAAATCTCCATCATTTACCATGGATTTATTGTAGTAACACTAACTGCACCATGGTATTGTGGCAGAAATGTGGGTATTTGTATCGAATATTATACTATTAAAGCGGTCATATGATGCGAATTTCAAGTTTTCCTTTCACTTTGGAGTGTTACAAGCTCTTGGTGCATAAAGAAGATCTGTAAAGTTGCAAAGACTAAAGTCTCAAATCCAAAGAGATATTCTTTATAAAAGTTAAGAGTCAACCACACCTACCTAAAACGGCTCGTTCTAACACGCCCCCACATATCTACCTCACTATGTGAAAGAGGATGATATCTGCTTCGTCATGCCTGGAGCTGATCCGTGCTGGTTCAAACGCGAGTTTTGAGCAGTGTAGAGTAGCGTTGTTTGTCATTTCTCCGATCACAAATGCAGACATGGTTTTATGTTTACGCAGCGCGATGCAACGCAACACGTAAAAAGACAGTATAAGTCATTATAATCCATAATTATGTCCCCACTGGATGCAACAAATGCCTCGTTTATAATGGGTTTTAATGTTTTTGTCTCGTCGCTCCGGGACACGGCATCACAGTATGGTAAGGGCGTAACATTTCCGTCACACGCTTGAGGTATTCGGCCAATCACAACGCACTGGATAGCTGGCCAATCAGAGCACACCTCGCTTTTTCAGACCGATGAGCTTTGTAAAAATCAATGCGTTTCAGAAAGGCGGGGCATAGAGGAGAAACAATAATGTATAGTATGTGGAAAATAATGTGTTTTTTGAACTTTAAACCGCATAAACACATTTCATTACACCAAATACACAAAATAATGTTCTTTTTAGCAACAACATATGACCCCTTTAATGTAGACATGAATTAAATGTATTAGAGGAGTAATGGATATATAATTACAGTAGTTTTATGATTAAGCTATAATGTGTGCATTTAGGCTATACTAAATGTTTTTAGACTACTGTTTTTCATACAAATACCTAAAAACCATAGTTGTATTTTTACCATGGTATTGAGGTGTGCTCTGTGTGGTTTTATCATTACTTAAATGTATGTTACTATGGAAGACCAATGATTAAAAAAATTAAATAATAATAATTAAATTTCACCATATAAAAATGAGGTTGCTACAATTTTTACAGATATAACTGATCTTTATAATGAATCTTAACTCAAGCTACTACTGTCAAATGTGCATTTCTAAGAGACAAATAAATATTATCAGGCAACACAAACCTGTTTCTTGATTTGAAACAATATCACATGCAAAATATGCAGAAACAGAAATGCATTTTTCTATTAAGATATTTATTTTGTTAAGGAAAATTAATGGTCTGGTTTCTACAACTTTCACTTTGGAGCAAAAATCTGGCTTTAAACTTGAAAGAAATAAAGATTTGACATTTATCGTGATAATTATCGATATCAACTGATATGAAAAAAATGACCATGATGATTTTTTTGGGCCATATCGCCCAGCCCTACTTGCATGTTTCCCAAAGACAAAATAAGTTACATTTACCCTGATCTTCAAATTCAAAAAGTTTTCACCCCAAGGAAAAACGGTGCATTAAGAGCCGAGGGGTGAAAACTTTTTGAATATATTGAAATGTATATATTTTTTAAAATTTTCAAGAGAGAGAATGTTGTGGTAAAATATGAATTAAATTCATTTAATTCATGTGTGTTTGTGCACAAAATACAACATTTATTCAATATTTCAAATCCTATCTGGCTCTTGGTAGGATTTGACTTAAAACACTGGTCTTTTTTTTATTCAAGTATATTTGTATATAGGAACATGAGACTTTTGAAGGAATGCTGGTTCCCGAGGGAAATATTGTTTCAAGCGTTAAGCTTATGTCAGGCCTTTAACTATGTGTCATAATATAAAAATATAATTGTGCTGTCAGGTGACATTGTGGCTTAATTTAAAGGTCAGAGACAATAACAGAAGTGTGTGTTTGGTTTTATAGAGCTCGCTGTGTCCTGTGCTCTTTTAAAGAGGATTTTGGAGAGTATTAACAGTTGAGTTCATGTTGATGAGAGTCAGTCACAGATGAGACTCTGATGCTCGTGTGTTTCAGCTTCTCTGTTGTGAATCTTATTTAAGGTAATTTTACAGTTATACTTTGGCCTTAGTGTGATTTATTTTATTTATTTTTTTTTGGAGCAATGCGAGTGTCTACATTTTATATCAGCACTAAACGAGTATTGTTTTCACCCCAAGGAAAAACGGTGCATTAAGAGCCGAGGGGTGAAAACTTTTTGAATATATTGAAATGTATATATTTTTTAAAATTTTCAAGAGAGAGAATGTTGTGGTAAAATATGAATTAAATTCATTTAATTCATGTGTGTTTGTGCACAAAATACAACATTTATTCAATATTTCAAATCCTATCTGGCTCTTGGTAGGATTTGACTTAAAACACTGGTCTTTTTTTTATTCAAGTATATTTGTATATAGGAACATGAGACTTTTGAAGGAATGCTGGTTCCCGAGGGAAATATTGTTTCAAGCGTTAAGCTTATGTCAGGCCTTTAACTATGTGTCATAATATAAAAATATAATTGTGCTGTCAGGTGACATTGTGGCTTAATTTAAAGGTCAGAGACAATAACAGAAGTGTGTGTTTGGTTTTATAGAGCTCGCTGTGTCCTGTGCTCTTTTAAAGAGGATTTTGGAGAGTATTAACAGTTGAGTTCATGTTGATGAGAGTCAGTCACAGATGAGACTCTGATGCTCGTGTGTTTCAGCTTCTCTGTTGTGAATCTTATTTAAGGTAATTTTACAGTTATACTTTGGCCTTAGTGTGATTTATTTTATTTATTTTTTTTTGGAGCAATGCGAGTGTCTACATTTTATATCAGCACTAAACGAGTATTTTCGATTGTCGTTTTCGCATGATTGTGTTTTTATAGCTTAGCAGCATAAAGGTCAAGTTTATTTTATGTTCGTGTGTTCAGAGGCACATGGTCTGTATGTTTAAGAGCTTAGGATGTTTATTGCATCTGTCTCATAAATTATGTCATAAACTTGGGTGTCTCATTATTTGGAAAAAGTTATTTTATTACTTTAATTTACTAGATGCATTTTGTAAAAATATATATAAAATATTAAATATTTTTGTGTATTTGCGTTACTCTTGTGATGTGATTGCAAATGATTTTCAGAACACATATGTAACGCTCTCATTTTCATGCAATATAAATAATTAGCATTAGCCCTTGACCTGGTTTGGTTTCTGCAGACGCCTCCTGAGCTGGAGTGAGTGAGTGAGTGAGTGTGTGTGTTGTTCTGCGTCATGGGTCAGGCAGCAACAGGATACGCTTGCATTCATGCCTCAGTTCTCTCAGACAGAGCTGCCTGCTTGTGTGTGTAAGTGTATATTTGTGTGTCTGTCCAAGTGTCTCTCCTCTCTTCATTATTATACACTATTATAATATGAAACTCAGCACAGTTTTACTATAATCCTATTAAAATAATATTGTAGAATTCAAATGGTGTTATTGTTCCTGATTAAATTCAGATGAGAGCTATATTCATCTCTGATCCATCTCAATCAGATCAATTTTTCCAGTTCACTACAGATATGGAGCATTTAATTTTTTAAACCATAGATGCACAAATCTTGCATATTTTAAAACACTATTTGATATGTTATATTAAAATCTAGTATAAAAAGTAATAAAAACGGACACCACCCTTTTAAAAGAATTTACATCAATTTGATCCTTTCTGCTGCATTTAAAAAAAATTCAAAAGTAAATAATCTCCATCCATTTTCAGATTTTTTTAAAACAAATATTGAACCATTCAACCCTGTTACCAAAGTTAACAATCTTTTTTTTTTTTGGCAGAAAATAGAAGTTTATCAATAATAACTATATTTATTTATTCCAATTTAGACTGAATTTGGAACCATGTTAACTCATTCTAGTGTAAGTATTTTTATTTAATTTTTCATTTTTAATATATATTTATTGCTAGAAAATAAAATCACACAAATAAAGTTTTTAAAATGTATTTACACAGTTCTTAAATTTGGTTACAGGTTACAAAATTGCAAAACTCATAAAATGAATACTCATATTTCGTTTGACCCCCTGAAGTAGATTATTATTTGTGAGTTTGAGGGTCCTATTTTGTCCCCTTTACCCTGAAAGTACCTCTGATCCACCACAATTTCAAACTTGAACACACTATAGACTCTCTGTTTGCTGTCAAAAGCTCTTTTACAGAGTCACTGAGAGGCTAAAATGACAATAGTGTTTTACTGGAACAAGACACAGCAGTCTATTGCACACAGTTACTGTACTTTACTGTACAACCCTCCCTCCCTCTCACCCGGTTCACTCCTCCAATCTCAGTCCATCAGCAGGTGCCCTGAAAGATGAATCAACCAATCACATCTGTGCACTTATGAGATGTTTCAATGGTCAAGGTCTTTTTCAACTTCTTATCCAAACACTGCTTCACAAGGTTTCATAATGTAGTGCTAACAGCCCTTTGGAGTCGAGTCTTTTGATTAAATATGTGTGTGAGTGCGTTTTAAATCTTCATAATTAGTGTTCAGAAGATTTCAAGGCACTAGGAGTGTGTGTTGGTCCTGTGGTGGATGGTTCCTTTGCTTCCCCCTGCTGGAGCAACACATTTATGTTCACTCAATGCTCTGACACTGAGCCTGCGTCCCAATTCATACTATTCATCCTAAATTCTATGTGATATTAGTCATTTTCAATACTATTTAGAGCAGATAGGGTGGTGGATAGTATGCACATTGGGACGCAGGAATAGTCTGCATTTGGAATTCATACTAATCATACTATTTAGTAAGAGCAGTATGCTATATCAGACTAGACCTGTGAAAAGTACAGCATCAAGTGTATTTGTTGCTCCTCCAGGAGGGTTTGAAATACTACTGCTTCTGTAGCATATAGTATGTGTGTATATATATACGGGAAGTTGTGGCCTAATGGTTAGAGAGTCTGACTCATAACCCAAAGGTTGTGGGTTCGAGTCTTGTACCGGCAGGAGGAAAAATCTTTTCTTTTGTCGTATTATCGCGTCGCATCTGATTAGGACATGATGTCGTGTTTGTTATTCGTTCAAAAATACACAGTTCAAAAGTTTGAGGTCGGTAAGATTTCTAATGTTTGTGAAAGGAGTCTCTTATGCCCACCACAGCTGCATTTATTTGATCGAAAATAAATTCAAACTAATATTTTAAAATATTATTACAATTTAATGTTTTGTATTTTAATCTATTTTAAAATGTCATTCCTGAGGCAAAGCTGATGTTTCAGTAACCATATTATTTTATCAATGTTGAAAACAGTGCTACTTAATATGTTTGTGGAGACTGTGATACATTCTATTCATCAAAGGATCATGAAAAATTAAGTGCAACATTTATTTGAAACAAATCTTTTGTAACATTATAAATGTATTTACTATAACTACTAATTTTTGATCAATTTAATGCATCCTTGATGAGTAAAAGTAGTAATTTCTTTCAGGGGGGAAAAAATAGTGACCACAAACTTTTGAATGACAGTGTATCTTTTTGGAAAAGCATTTTGTCCCCTCCCAAACAGTGTTTTTTCATTCAGTGTGGCAGACAAACACACCAAGAGGGAATGCTGCCATAAATCGCAAAGTACAGTTGAAAGCTCCCAGATTCCTAAGAATTGCATCTTGCTGAAAGGCCGTGTGGCCACTGGCCAAAAGAAAATTGCCCACATTCACGGTTGGCACTGAAAAACCGCTTGTAGGCGGGGCCGTCTGCGCTGTCCAATCAGAGCTCAGTCTGAAGTTGATTGACACATTCTAATTCTACTGGGTCAAAACATCAAAGGGATTCTTCATGTAACAGTCCTAAATAGTGCACTTGATGTGGACTTACAGTCTTGTGGTCTTCACTTGCACGTGTCCATTAGGTGCCAAAGCTACAGAGTGTCCCATTTGTGAATTGTATGATTCACAGGCTCATGCTGTGCCTTTTTGTGAAGACCTCACATGTATATTCCTTGTGTTTGCGTGTCAGTGTGTGAGCACGGCGATGAGCTCGTCGATCGGCGCCGTCTCTGAAGGCTCCAGCAGTCTGAACGTGTGGCTGAAGGTGATGAAGTGTGTGAAGAGCGTGTTGAGCTGCGGGTGTAACTCCACGGCGATGGCGTCCTGGTAGTGAACGCTGAACAGGTGAGCCAGCGTGCGGAAGAGCATCACAAAGATCTTCTGTATCAGGAACATGAATCCAGAAGGGAACGCTGAACCTAAACACACACATACACAGTCACTTCTGATCATTTTCAGCTCATTAGACTAAGGCAAATTCTGATTGTGAGAACCTCATACCGGCCTTGGTGGGAAACACACGCTCATCTGTGAGAATCTCCTGAATGTAGGACAAGGCGTAGTCGATGTAGATCGGAGCTGAACACTTCAGTTTCTTCCCCTGATCATCTGTCCATTCATACAAACTGAAAAGGCAAACAAATGACACAAAATTGCAATTGTAACCATGCAATATTTAGATTACTTAGATTATTTAGATACTATTTCTGCAGCTGATGATTATTAAATGACTATATTCTGCGATTAACATGTAGAATCACTATAATGATCTGTGTTATCAGAATAATCTCTTGTATATTTACCGTAATATTGCTGCAGCATGAATTAATTATACAGTTGCATCTTGGTGTTTTTGCCGTTACTGCTGTTGTTTGTTATGTGACAGCAAAGCTACTTGCTATGTAATGATGGTTTTGGGATTTTAAAAAATTTATTTTATTTAAAATCACGTGCTGATTGTCATCATTGGGTGTTGATATCTGCATTCATATCTGCATCCATGCAAATCATATTAAAATAAACCAGCAATAACAACCACAACTAATACTAACTACTATCTAGCTATATATATATATATATTACCTTCAGTGTTTCATAATTTTTTTTTTATTGTAGTTTATTTAATCCTGTCTTTGTCTTACAGTGTAGTTTTCATCTAAACACCATATTGACTACAGAGCTACTACTGTAAAATGTTGTGATATTGTATTGTTAACTATAATAAACTGTTGGCAATATTTGGTAAGGTGTACATATGCCACATTTTTTTGCCTGTATTCAAGCTGTGAATTTAGTCTCTTTTATCTAGCTGTAATGAAGTGTGTTTGTTCTGCTCACATGTTTCCTGAGCTCTTGGCTGCCGGACACGTGGTCATGGAGCAACTATCAGACAGAGCGCTGAAGAAGAGGGTTGTGTGCTGGAAAAACGACACCGCTGGAAGAGATGGTAAGATGAGTTAACACACATTACACACACAGAGCCTAACAAACCCACAGACCTCTGCCAAACTATCTGATGCATCGTGCAAACAAAAATGGCTTTTGTCTCAAACTGTTTTTTCTTTGTAGTACATACTATTTTTATGTTATGTTATGTTTTTTTTTTTTTATTGTAAGTGGGTGCTTTCAGGTCAGAATAAGTTAAGCTACAGACCAGCCTTTATTTAAATGTCTAGATATGTGAGCCAAGCCCAACACATTCCCATCATTCCTTTACGTGTTTCTGAACATTATACATATGTTGAGAAATATTTTGATATGTTTCCGTCTCTAGTGTTCATCCCTGAATTGCTCACTCAGATGACACTTTTAAATGTGTCATCATTTTTTAATCACTGGGTGTTTAACTGGCATTATGTGCACTCTGACTCGTGTGTGTATTTAATTTACTATATATATATATATATATATATATATATATACACACACACACACAAACACTTTTTCCCCCCAAAAATTTGTTTTAATTAATTTTAATATGGTTGTTTCTGGCATTAATTTTTTCTATTTTGTTTGTGTGTTTGAATACTCACTGTTTGTTGCTATCCACTCCTGCTGGTCGAGGCCGTGCGGCAGGGCAGAGAGGGTCAGGAGGTCGAGATCAGTGATGTGTCTGGACAGTAAGTGGTCTTTCAGGTAAGGTTTGACTGCAGCAGACGGGACTATATGTAGACTGTTACTCTTTCTGTCAACACACACCGTCAACAGAATACTCGATGAGAATCCACAGCAGAGAAATGTATTACATTTTGATAAAAGCTCTTTTTATATACATACATTTGCACTAATCACTTGTGCACAATATGACCAGGAATGGAGGGTCAAATAGAGTCATTTTAAACATTTATGAATGCTTTTATCCAAAGTGAATTACAAAAAGGAAAAAAAGCAGTTCATTAAGGAGCCAACAATATTTGTAATATACAATGCCAGGTTTATTTGACAATTAGATTAAGCAGCAAGCTGGAGAAGGGGGGAAATGCATAAATAAATCTCATTTGAAATGTGCTGATATTTAGCTGCAGTATGTGCCTGACTGGCTTTGCGATGGGAAATGTGAAATTCTTTTGCAGTGAGCTTGTCTGCTAGTTAATTAGTGTTCAAATAGTTATGCTGTTGAGCAAATAGCAAACAGTTTGCGAACACACAGTGTGACGTTACACAAGGACACACAGGGATTTAGTTTGGTTTAGTTTGGCATGTGTGCACATGGGGCTGGTCGATTACTGTATGTGCTGAAGGAGGTTGTGTTTTCTGACGGCTTTAGTGAGCAATCAGCACATTCTTATTGGAAAGAGTGCTGCTTTCTACTGTAGACAGCGCTAATTTTCATTCATGCAAATGAGAAAAACCACACACACGCTGGCCTGGCGGAGCGCACTGAGTGTGTGAATGCAGAGAAAACAGACCTCTGAATTTAGCCTAGAAATAACTGATAGAGTGTGTTTGTGTGTGGTGGGAGGTTTGAGACGGTGGCCTTGACCTGACTGATTAAAACAGGCTGTGAGGTGGAATATCTGCCGTATGGTTGTCCAAAAACACCTGGGGCCTCATTTCTAAAATACTGTGTAGAAAGAATCCTAAATTAGATTTTACGATCGTTTCTCAAAGTGCGTTTTTTGCGTACGCACACTCTACGATCAAATCTGTGCGTACGCACGTTTTATAAATGAGGCCCCTGGATACTTATGCAATGTACAAATGTTATTGCATTTTTGTCTATTGCACACATAGTGGTTCAGCTTTTTGCTCATTACCTACTGATGTAAGAATGACCTTTTTAAAACTGATGAGATTCTCATCACACCCTGTTGCATTATCGCATTGTTTCATCTAAATCAGCCGCTCTGATGAGAGTTATTTTTTAGCAAGATCCCTCAAGCATCACCTGCAGCACATCTCATCACTGTGCTGAAATACTATGTTTACCATGCCTTTAATGGACACTTGAGGAGATGTAATGTATTTTTAGTATTTTTTAAAAATAAATATAGATGCCAGTATTAAGTAAATATGGTCACTTGTAATGTATAATATATATATATATTATGGCTGTAGTCATAAATTATAAATAACTTGTGTAACTTCATGTTTGTTTAATAGGAAACTCAAAAAAACAATTTGTTAGTTAGTATTATAGTTAGTATTTCCTTGATGTGAGGTTAGATTCTATTAGATAAAGGTCACGTTAGATACAGCAGCTTAAAATATTAACACGTAAAAGAGCCATGTATTTCTAATTTAGAAGTGACTGACCTACAAAAGTACCTACAAGTACAATGGGTATTTATAATGCACATACCATGCTTTTTTGTGTATGTAATATCATGGTATGTGAGTACCATGTAACTGTACTATTACATATGAAAATACATATGCCTATTTCATGTTTAATGCTTATGTGAAGGATAAAGTGTTGGTTTTAGACAACATTTTCTAATCAAGCAATGCATTTTTTCTTCAAAGTAACCAGTTGCACTCATGCCACGGGTGTGCGGAATGTAAATACACAGGCCGCGGGAGGTGTGTTTACCCATAAACCCTTGTGCAGAGAGTCCATGTTTTCACACACAAACACACATGGACTTGTGGAAGTTTCCTTTGACTTTCAAGCTTTTTCCAACAAGAAGCCCAACTGAAACTACTTATATGCTCACACACATTCTCTCTCTCTCTCTGAAGATATGCATGGTGCTTATCTCTTCAGCAGACATTTGTCTGATGTATGCATTCCTTATTTTACTGCCTATCTAGTGTGCGTAGGTGCAGTATATACTCACACTTTGAACAGGCTGACATTGGTGTAGTTTGCCTTCAGAGCGCGGACATCCTCTTCATCAGAGCTGCTGTAACTCTGACATCCCCCCATATCCAGGATGCTTCTACCCATTAAAGGCCCTCAGAAACACACACGCCTCATTCAGACTTTAAAAACACACCTATGAACAAAACAAACACACAAACACACTGCATGTCGTTTTCATCTACATGATGTCCAATCCTGGTCTACGTCCAGACTGTTGCTCCGTCCAGCATTCTTTCTGGTTTCTTGCTGGTAAATGTTTGTGTTCTCTCCGCTGTTCTTTGTGCGTCCTACACTTCAGGCTGAGTCTCCTTGTCTCCGGTAAAGCAGCCGGACAGGTTCCACCAGTAGTGAAAAATATTTACTCTCTTACACACTCAAAGCCACGCCCACTTCCCCAAGCTGCCCCGCCTGCTTTCACCTGAGGGCACCGCCCTCTTGTGCCTCCAGGGGAACTTTCACTTTCAGTGCACTTCACACAGGATTGGTGTCATTTCCAGTCATGGCATTTTCTGTGAAGTTTTGTTCATTCCTTTGGTTTCATGTTCATGATGACATAAGGCAAATCATCAGGTATGGTGTACCCAAACTTGCATTTGGACATTTTAAAATGCATTTAAAAATCTATGAATTGTATAAAGTTAACACTTTATAAGAAGTTCTCATTTGATTAAAATTAGTTAACATGTACTAACAATAAACAATACTTTTACATAATTTATTAATATAGGTTAGTTTCTAAATTTGCGTGCTCTTTTTTTTTTTTTTAATCAAAAGTTGTGTTAGTGAATCCACTCTGAACCATGAACTATTAACTTGCATTAAAAATATATTGCTCATTGTTAATGTTAGCTAATGCATTAACAAATGAGACCATATTATACAGTTACCGACGTAAATTAATTTAGCAGTTAATCAGGCACCGAATGGCTAAACAATTTGCAACAATTTAGAGAATAATACTTATTGTTTTGCAATGCATAATGGACCTACTTTATTTAACATGTTAATATAGTTTGTCATTAATAAACCTAAGGCTATATAATGGTTGAGATCTGAGATCACATTCATAATTTTCTATAACATTTATTTTATTATCTTGAAATGATTTTTAAACGTTTTTTTGTCTCGATCTTTGAATGATTCATGTGTAAGAAATTTGTGTAATAAATAAACTTGACTTGATTTGCCAAAGTACAGGAACATTACAATTCAATTTTTCACTTGTATTGAACGTGAAGCACATGAAGTTTTTTATTTTATTTTAGCACATTTATATTAATTTCCCCCCCACAGTTTATACGTAGGCTGTACCTTTGGTTAACAATTTACAATAAGGTCACAACTAGATTAACTGCATTAGTCAATGAACTAACAATGAAAAATATTTAATGAAGTATTAGTTAAAAGTAGTTAATGAAGTTTGTCATTTACTAATACATTAATCAAGTTGTACCTGCTAACATTATTTAATGGAAGCGTGTTAACGTTAACAATAAACAGTTAATGACCATTGACCATTAACAAATGTTAAACACTGTAACAAATGCATTGCTCATTGTTAATGATAATGCAGTAACTAACAATTTAATCTGACCTTTTTGTAACGTGTTACCTTACCTTTGTTCACCCAATTTTGTCATTTTGACACTTAAAAAAAAAAAAAAAAAAGAGTAAAATTTCATTGCTTAATGTAGACCGCATTCATCATTGGCAACCCCCATTCTAGCCAGATGAACTATACATTGTAAAATGACCTTAAACCAATGTTTTAGTATTAACTAGTTAATTATTGTGCATATACATAACTTTAGTTTATTCATTTGGAAAGAAAAAAGGAGTTTTGGCTTAACACATTTGACACACAAACCCATTTGAAATATTTATTTGTTTGATATCTGATTTTAAAGCCTAACTCTGACAACAGATACAGTATTGCATTTTACCAAAAAAAGGAAATAAAAAGAAACCAACAGCATCAGTATACATTAAGAAGGCATTGGACTAAATGACAACAGACCTGTGTTCCACTTTCACACTATGGACAGATGCTCAAGGCAGAACATAACACAAAATATTGTACCAGTTCATAACGTACAGTATGCGTTTGTGTTTTTGGGTACATGAAGACATACAAGAGCTGAAGAGAAAATAACCCAACAACAGAAACCTGGATTTCACAATACAAGTTGTGATGCATCTATTCAGCTATAAAATCTTTATGGTGGTGTGGTGGAAGAAGGGGATATGAAACTAACTAAACGAATGTGAGAATTAGAATCACAAATTGTGGCATTATATTAGCACAATTCTTACATCACAGTTTTGATTAAAAACGCAGTTCCCTTCTCGTTCATGTTCTGCTAATGCATCTGAGCAAATGACAAATCATTAACAGCAGCAAAACTCGCTAAACCCGTTTACGGTATCCGACAGGTCAACTAGACATCGGGGGGAAATGCCTGGACTAGATTACACAGAAAAAGTGGTTAATACAGACCTGAATGTACGCGGAAGACGAGATAAAGGGGGATTAGTGTCTTCCCTTTTATTTCTAGTAAAGGCCACAACTAAGTGGCAGTATTGAAGCGCTGAATTAAATTTAACCACAAATATGAATGAAGTAACGATGCGAAATTAGAAAGAATTCAGTCTCCGTGAGGAGAGAATAGAACCCTGTTATCCATAACGGGAGAAAGACGGAATATTAAAGAAAATATTTGGCAAAAAATGATTAAGAAAATAAAAATATATATGAATTACATTCAAGCACAGAGCCTGGTACCGATCAGTCGACATTTCTCTCCTGTCTCGCTCTTTAGTCTCATAATACAAACACACTCGCACGTGCAAACGTCTGCAATTATAACTACACCACAAACGACTTGTAAACTCAAAAATGCACATGGACCAAACACCGACCAAGGGCTCTCGTTATCGTTCTGCCACTAACATCCCATTGCATTTGGTATCAAAATCAAGTTTTTAAAAGTGCAAAAACAAACTGAAAACACACCGAGCCTCTTCAACATTCACACACACTCGCTCTCCCAAACAGTTTGTGTGCCTGTGTGCACATTTCAAAGCTACATTACTAATAAAAAAAAAAGAAAACAAACCCAAGAAATGATTCATACTCTTATTGCTATCTCTCTATATTCAAATGGACACTGCAGTGTTCTAGTGTTTCGCTAGTAATTAGTCATACAAAATATAATATTAAGTGTACATATCGTAAAGAATACACATCGACAATTATTACTAAGACCTGACAGTGATATAGGAAGATGCGATTAAAGATACATGTGCACGTGTTAAACACTGATGTGTCATTCTCTGATATTTCAAGGCACACGCACCCACGGTTCTTGGACTCGCTCAGACACACGACATTCACCTGAGTTCATTCGGATACCAACCACAGACACAAGAAGAATCAAACGGACTTACATAAACATGTTGCAAGGGATAGTTCATCATTTACTCACCCTCAACATGCCTTTTTCCTTCATGGAACATAAAAGGAGACGTTGGTCTATACGACTTGTGTGTTAAATTCCAAGTCTTCCGATAACGTGAGGAAAACAACGAAATTTAAATCGTCATTTGCTGAAGATGAACAAATCAGCTATAAAACACAATGCACAAGGTTTAAAGCAAACAAGGTCATTTTTTCTGGTGTTTTGACCAATCAGGATGTAGCAAGTCTAAATAAAATTTAAATGCTATGATGGAGGGAACATTTTCACAAACAGTTCCACAATATTTCAGTCCATTTTTTAATCATAATGACTAATTGTATGGTTCTGTTTTGTCTTTTTTGAAACTTGACAGTATAAATTACCATCCGCTTACATTCTGTGAAAAAGAGCAGCACGAACATTCTATTAAATATCTTCTTTTGTGTTCTTTAGAAGAAAGTCATTCATGTTTGGAACAACATGATGAGTAAATGTTTACTTTTAGGTGAACTATCCCTTTTATATGGAAGCTTGTTTCTTCCATAGAATAAAAAAAATAATAATTGTGACTTTTCCCCTCACAATTCAGATTTTTTTCCCCCTCAGAACTGCGAGTTTACATCTTGCAATTCTGAGTTTATATCTTGCAATTTTTATCTCAACATTTTTTCTCACAATTCTGAGGAAAACACTTTCATCTAAAAACAGCCTACAACAAAACAGAAATATTGAGACCTGCTCCCAGTTATTTTTGCTCATATATGTGTGTTTTGTGGATGACGAGTGAAGCTGGAAACATAAATGCTGTGGAAACATAAGTGCAAACAAATCAGTACTGAAATCAAATCAGTACCGGGCCCAAGGGCTACAGCAAACAGAGATATCGATCAAGACAGAACACACACACAATCATACACACAGACTTGATCTCTTGTCTGTTCTAAGTGGAAAATACTGGTTTAGAAACATAAAAATAACACCATAAATCACACCTGTAGATGTACCAAGCATATTTACGCATACATGAGAATTCACCTGTGGATGTGCATTATATTCTAGTTCCACAACACTCAAAAAACACACACACAGACTGTAGTGGGGCCGCTCTCACAGGGTTCAAAGGTCAGTGTTCCCAACAGTGAAGATGTCTTCATTAGTGAAGACCGAGATCAACTAGAGTACCGCTTATGCTCAAACCAAAAACACCCATATAACTATACGGCAGACCGACGAAAACGGCCAGAGGGAAAGGAAACGTGTTTGAAAACAGGAAGCCACGGCCTTTAACATTTGATGGGTGGAGTAACAGCTGTCATGGGGATGGAGGCGAGCGGCGGGTGAAACGCTGTTACATTGGGCCGTTACTACTGGAGTCACCCTTGCAGAATGAGACGGCTATATTTAGACACTTTAACTACATGTCCAGTAGTTTCCAGTGGAAAAACACTCACTTCTGCTCCTTGGGTGACTGAGTACCAGGGATGCTTCCTGTTGCTATGACATCTGTTGCCATGCCACCTGTTGCTCTGGCATTAGTGTCACTGAAAGAATTGAAGGAACATCACTGTGTATATAAAGCTTTCCGAGATGTTTTGAGTCAATATCCAATCTTGTCTGCAAACAATTTAATAATGCTTACACCGTGTCTACACCGGATGTGACAGTTGTCGTGTCGCGCCGCAACAGCTAAAGTTTGTCTACACTGGACGCGACAAAGCAACCGTTGAAAATCATTGAAATTTGTGTCAATACGTCATAAATAGAACGCGGCAGCAGTTTTCTGTCGAGGATTTGTCGTTTTTCGCCGCATCCAGTGTAGACAGCATCACTGATTATAATCAGTTATATCGTATTTTGTCGCGCCGCTTGCGTCTGGTGTAGACACGGTGTTAGATGTAATGCAATAATGTGTATTAGTGTGTTTTACCTGATGAAGACTGCCTTCTCATTTTTTGCATCTACACGGAGTTTAACGTTGTCCTTGGCATTGGCTGTGGCGACACTCTCTGTGATGTTGGTTCGGTCCTCCTCTTCCTCACTGTCTGACTCACTGGAGCTGCTGTCAGACGCCACCAGCGGAGCCTTCCTCGCCCCACACACATTCCACACACACGCTGACGAGCTTTTAACTTACACAAGACACATGAGCTGATGTTAAGATACCATTTCAAGAGCATTTAGAACAAATAACAAAAGTACCATAAATACCTAATAAAAATAATAATTAATAACACCAAATCTTTATAAGCATCTTGCATAGAAAATTAATACTCTTATGGATAACAGCATTTAGAGGGAGAAAATGTATTAATTTATTTATTATAACAACAATATTTAAATTAATAATTAGTGATAAAATTCAAATGAAATACACATATAATGAATTATTACATATAATAAATAATGCATTACTACTACTAACAAAAATATGTAATATTTAAATTTAATAAATTAAGTAATGTACCATTTCAAGTACATTTAGAACAAAATTCTAAAGTATCTTATATTATATATATATATATATATATTATTAACAACACCAAATTTTAAAAGCATCTTACATAGAAATAAATATTCATATAGCTAATAACATTTAGATAGAGAAAATAATTTATTAAATTAAAATATTGCATAATTTTATTATTTTAAAAAAATGATTTTTTGCAAAAATGAAAGATGCTTATAAAAGTTTGGTAAGATTACATAGTTAAGCCAGGATGTTTATTTCTTGTGCATTAGTATAAAGAGGAATGATGCAATATATATATATATATATATATATATATATAAGCAAGTAAGCAACTTACTTTCTTCATTTTGGCTTGGTTTGTTTGGATTTTCCGAGTCCACAGGTGAACTGCATCTGGGTCCTGCATCTGAACTGCAGAACATGAGAACATTTAGCACAGTGTCTACATGACATGAATATGCAATATCAAGTCAAACACAGTCCTCCCTCACCAGCAGAAGGGCTGGAAGTCTGTGAAAGTCGCCCATCCTTTCTCCTCCGTCTCACTGAGCTGGGCGGTAGAGCTCCCCCACACACTGGAGCCCGTATCCATCACGATACTCGTGAAATCCCGACAGCTGAAGTCGTCTTCAAAACTCGCTATCCATCCAGGACCTGATGGGTGAGAATCATCTTTCCAGTCAGTTATTATATTGGATCAGCTGTTTAGATCTAGATTGTGTGAGCTGTGAACGTACTTTGTGGATCGCTGGACTGCTTGTCCATTTCCTGGTTCTTGGTATTTTCTTGAGTTTGTTTGGTCTCTGGAAACCACTCCATGTCAGGTGACTCCAGACGTCTGCGAGAGCCACCATCCACCTCGCTCTTCTGAGCGTTTGTCACCAGTCCAAACCTAACGAAGACGAACAGCAGTCAGAGCAATGGCTGTTTTGTATGTCAATATGTGTGTGTGTGTGTGTGTGTGTGTGCTTTATGAACCTGCTTCTGGCTTTCACTTGTGTTGCATAGTTGATTTCTTTATCCTCCCAAATGTCTTCCTCCTCCTCAGCATCATCAAATGGCCGGATTCGCTCTTTTGTGCGAGTCTCAAAGATGGCAGAGCTCGCCTGAGAGATGAGAAAAAACAGGAAGGGTTAGCAAGAGTGAGAAAGGAAGCTAAAAGAGTGCAAATAAGAAGAAAACAAACACAAAAACATGGAAAGGATGATATTATAACCCAAAATGGGGGGGGGGGGACTTAATAAACTTAAACTTAATAAGAATACAGTACAAATAAAGAATTGGCATTAGACAATACTCACCCCCTCATCAACCAGGTTAAATTTGATCTCTGTGATTCGATCGAACGTGGCGCTGCACGAAAAACAGACACAGAGATGTAAACAAATTTAAACCTGTATCAATAAACATAATTATTAAATTGCTGGACATTGTGTAACTGCATGTTTGTATGAAGCACCAAATGTTAACCTTTTGTTTTTCTAATTATGGTAGATTTACTGTAGGTAAACAATAATTTAAAGTGCCCTATTATGGATTTTTGAAAATGACCTTTCATGCAGTGTGTAACACAGCTCTAAGTGAATGAAAACATCCTGCAAAGTTTTAAATCTGAAAGTGCACCGTGTATAAAGTTATTGTCTCTCAAAAGAAAGAGTCGACTCTGAATCATTGAAACGAGTTGTTTTTAAAACGAATCCCAAGCCGTTTCATGTTGACGTCAACATGAAACATTAGCATATTGCCCGCCCACTTCTTGGTCTTTTCGCATTGGTCTGAATGAAAATGCAAATTCATTCTTTGCCACTAGGGGCCGCTTTTGGAGCGGTAAAATAGCGGTTTCCCCGGTAATGCTGTACACAAAGCAGCACTGCGCTCACAAACGCTGCTTTTATTATGATATGGAAATGAAATCAACCAATCACCGCAGATTAGCATCATGCAAAGGAGGGGTTTGGAAAAATGAATCATTGAGCGAATCGTTTGGGATTATTATAAGATAACTAAAGTGTTTTTTGACCTTGCATGCATGTCAACCTGTTGTTGGGGACTCCCAAAACCAAAATATGAACCTTTCATTACCCATAACAGGAGCACTTTAAGAAAAAATATTTTTATAAACAGGTATATTGTACATCTAAATGAATTTGATATTTTTTTTACATATTTTAATAATTAACAATTATTTAACTACGGATTAATTTAATAATTCAATCTCTAAATCTAAACCTTTGTACAGGAAATCACCTGATGCTGCCGTCATGGTCTCCGAATTCATCGTCATTCAGTCCAAACTGATCAACAAAGTTCGCCGTCATTTGCTGGATCTGATAATCTGAGAACACCTGCGTTAAGAGCAAGATGCTTATTAAAGGTGATTTGCAGATTGTAATTTTTGATGTAAAAATACTCCCTACGATTGTCTTTGTGGGAAATCTCACCAGGTCTGCTGTGTTCTTCTTGTTAGTTTCTGTTAGCGTTTCATTCACAAACTGCTCCCAGCGTTCTTTATAGTCCTCTGGTAGCTCTGTCATACACAAACATACCAAATATTTGAAGATAAAGAATGTGTATAAGAATATAATATGTAAATCACACACAAATCCACCCAAAAACAGTCGCAGTGTGTGAGTCAGCTACCTTTTCAATCTCTAAATCTAAACCTTTGTACAGGAAATCACCTGATGCTGCCGTCATGGTCTCCGAATTCATCGTCATTCAGTCCAAACTGATCAACAAAGTTCGCCGTCATTTGCTGGATCTGATAATCTGAGAACACCTGCGTTAAGAGCAAGATGCTTATTAAAGGTGATTTGCAGATTGTAATTTTTGATGTAAAAATACTCCCTACGATTGTCTTTGTGGGAAATCTCACCAGGTCTGCTGTGTTCTTCTTGTTAGTTTCTGTTAGCGTTTCATTCACAAACTGCTCCCAGCGTTCTTTATAGTCCTCTGGTAGCTCTGTCATACACAAACATACCAAATATTTGAAGATAAAGTGTATAAGAATATAATATGTAAATCACACACAAATCCACCCAAAAACATTCGCAGTGTGTGAGTCAGCTACCTTTTATTAGCCGTGCGATTTGGGTCTGTTCCTGTTCTCTCTCTGCATTCTGCACCACTGTGTTTGCAATCCTGGTCATATGACCCATATAGCCTTTTCTCATGCCTCCAGCTTCCCTATAACACACACACATGGACAGATGCTTTTATTACTATACATGTAATATAATATACAAATACTCAACCAGCATATTGACACAGCTCTCGTATATTTAAATTTGTCCTTACTGTGTTTTGTCATTTTCCTCCCAAGCATCCAAAATCCTCTGAACCAGCCTGCAGTCCTTCAGCAGCTGCACACACATATCACACTGACGTACACATATTTCACAAGATGCCTTTTCATTTCTGACAATTAATGCCATAGGCAGAACAAATGGAATAACTTGTGTAGAAGTGAAACTCCAAGCAAAAAATGTACTGTAAATGTGAAAAAAATTTAAATATGCTATTTATTTTATAACACACACAATTCTTTTTGACACATTATTATGTATTACTATATATGACTATACTCAAATAATAGAGAATACACTATTAATAAGTGAGGGTCATACTTACATGCTTCATCATGTCACAGCATGTGAACATGTCAGATTTGTCTGAGTTTTGTGTGTCTTGTGTTTCCAGCTGAATCTGATCTGAACTGTCGTGTGTTTTCCCGATAGGTGTCGTCTGGTTAAGGATGGCAGAGACACAATGCTCTACTTGGATGTGTAGGAAGTTATTCCAGGAGAATTTGAAAAACAAATCCTATAGAGAGAAATTGAGAAAGAGCATTTAAGAAAGAAGTCTCTTATGCTCACCAAGGCTGTGTTTGTTTGACCAAAAATAGTTTTGTTTTTTTTTTTATAAAAAAAAAGTTGAAATAATTTTCTGTAACATTCTAAAATGTAATTTATTCCTGTGATCAAAGCTGAATTTTCAGCATCATTACTCCAGTCTTCAGTGTCACATGATCTTCAGAAATCATTCTAATATGCTGATTTACTGCTCAAGAAGCATTATTATCAATGTTGAAAACAGTTGTGCTGCTTAATTTTTGAAAAAAACATGATACTTTTTTTGTCTTTTCTGATAGAGATCAAAAGAACAACATTTATTTGAAATATAAATCATTTGTAACAAATATCTTTACTGTCACTTTTGATTAATTTAAAGCAACCGTGCTGAATAAAAGTATTATTTCTTTAAAAATAAACAGTTACACTTTACTTGAAGAGGTGTGCATAATCATGACATGACACATGTCATGAATATGAAGGTTTTTTATGCATGTTTGTGTCATTCGCTCAGTTATGTAATTTTTAATGCAAAGATGACATTGTTTGAGATGTCTTTGTTATGGGCTATGGGTAAGGGTAGGGGTAGGGTTAGGTTAGGGTTAGGTCAAATAGTGTCATATTTGCATTAAAAATGGCATAACTGAGCGAATGACACTTAATGACAGTTGTCATAAACATGCATAAAACCTCCTTCATATTCATGACGTGTGTCATGTCATGATTATGCACACCCCTTCAAGTAAAGTGTTACCAAATAAACAAATCTAACTTTTGAACAGTAGTGTGATTTAAATATATAAATAAATAAATAAAATAATTTCCTACAACACAAAAATGAATCTAATAACATTATCTTGGAAATACTGTCTGAAGAGTCTTAATACCCAGAAAGATTCAAATGTAACATTTTAAATAAAAAAAATGATAGGACCTAAGAAAGAAAACATTTTATTTATTTGTTGACTAGACTAAGAACAACTAATACCAGCAGCAGGTTGATCATGTTCAGTTGGCAGAGCTCGAGGTGGATTCTGGGAGCTCTGGTGTACAGAAGAGCAGCCATCAGTCTGGATGCATGCAGTCGCGCGTTGCCAAACGGCTCCTCCAGAACGCCCATCGTGGTCAACATCACACATTTCTGAGCACAGAGAGTCGAAACATCCTCAATATGACATCGTTTTGTTTTTAAGACTTGTGATAAAACTGCAGGAACAGACCAACCTTGGGTGGGTTTAACAGAAGGTGGTGGAAGTGCTTTAGATGTGGTTGGATGCCCATTAAAATGCTGTTGTTTACAGTGTAAGACTTTTCCAATCCCTGAGAGCACGGGTCAATCACCTGCTCAACACTGTTACGCACAAACACACACGCATTAGTAACACTGAATGTGAGATGAAATATGTCTTGTGTTTGTGTTACTCACCCTGGTCTACGAGTTTCCAACAGTGTGAGTAAAACTTGAGTTCCATTGACAATGCACACTTCACTCTTTTCCCCTTCGAACATGTTCTTCAATAGTGCCTCGACATTCTGCTGTCTGAAACACACACGCATAGCAGCGAGATTTAGATTTCCATCACTTGTTTACCGGTGGATCCTCTGCAGTGAATGGGTGCCGTCAGAATGAGAGTCTAAACAGCTGATAAAAACCATCACAATAATACAAAAGTAATCCACTCCACTCCAGTCCATCAGTTAACATTTTGGAAAGTGAAAAGCTTCATTTAGATGTTTTTAACTTCAAACCATCACTTTCAGGAAAAATGCAAGTCCTCTATCCATAATATGGTTTTCTTCAGTAAAAACCTTGTCTCGTCTGAATCAGGAGAAAAATATGCACAAAACAAGCGAAAACATGTCTAAAAAAATATGTTGGTAAATTTTGAGGATTCACAAGACTAGTCGTGTGGATTACTGTGATGTTTTTATCAGCTGTTTGGACTCTCATTCTGACGGCACCCATTCACTGCAGAGGATCCATTGCTGAGCAAGTGATGTAATGCTACATTTCTCCAAATCTGTTCCAATGAAGAAACAAACTCATCTACATCTCGGAAGGCCTGAGCACGGTTTCAGATCATTTTCATTTTTGGGTGAAAAGTTTCTGAACTATTCCTAGCTAAAGTTTCAAGACACCGTCTAGCTGACATGAAACGTGACCAAGCACAGTTTTTCGTGAAAGAGACAACACACACACACACACACACACACTCACAGCTCTAGTGTTGTGAGCAGAGGGTCGGTCTCTGACGTCTCCTGCAGCAGACTGGCCTGATCTCTGCTCAGACGGATGATGTCACACAGCGTCTGAGATGCGTTCGACTGCGTCTGTGAACACACAAACACATTTATGAATATAGGTCTTCATTCATATTTATTGATATATATTTGAAAGATGGAATTAAACATTTTTGTTGCATGAGGACTTTTTCAGTACCAAGATCAAAAACCTAGCATCACTACTATTCATCAATGCTTCACTCTAGGTATTAAACTTTGTTGTGACTGACCTCACTGTCGCTGTGAGGGTGTATCAGCTCAACGAGTCTCTGGATCAGCCTCTCTTCATTCAGCCACTGACAACAGAGGACATGAAACATCAAAACAAAAACACAGACACAGGCATTTCTTTCGTTTTGAGCACTTTTACATCACAGGGGTTGATTTTTACTCAATACAAAGATTTAAAATCTTTCTTTTTTCATTAAGGTTACCTTAAAATTTTCTTGGAAACTTTTCACCATGCATTCAATTAATGACTTCTGCGTACAGATTTTATTGTTTCCCCCATCCCACACTTTAAATATAAATTCAGCATAAATATATTTAAAATACGAGTTATTCTACTAATTAACTACGACGAGTTAAACAAGTCTTTAAATATTATGTATATTATAATATAATATTATGTCTTAAGTTTTTTTAAGAAATGCTGTTCTTTTTAACTTTGTATTCATGAAGGAATCATGAAAAAATAAAACGTATCATGGTTTCCACAAAAATCTGAAGCAGCACAACTGTTTTGCACAACATTGATAATAAGAAATATTTCTTGCTGATCAGTAAATCGGCATATTATAGAATGATTTGTGAAGGATCATGTGACACTGAAGACTGGTGTAATGATGCTGAAAATTCAGCTTTGCATCACAGGAATAAATTACATTATAATAGAAAACAATTCTTTTAAATTGTAATAATATTTCGCAGTATTACAGTTTTTACTGTATATTCCAATCAAATAAATGCAGCCTTTGTAAGCATAAAAGGCTTCTTTCAAAAGCATTAAAAAAAATCTTACAGAAATCAAATTTTTTAAACAGTATATAAAGGATTATTTAATAGTGTCTATTTAGATTTCCACCAGAGTATACTGTTAAACTCATTATATCTTCTGAGATGTGCTTAAAGTGTTAATGACTGAATTTGAATGAGTTTTTCTGAGATGAATGTTGGACATTGTTAGTAGACAAATTAAATAAACGGTGAGAGAATAATTCAATTCAAGCTTATTTGTACAGCGCTTTTCATGATACAAATCGTTGTAAAGCAGCTTTACAGAAAATTAAGTTTCGACAATATATTTAGTAGTAGCTTATCAGTGGTGACTGTCAAATTGATGTACATATGGCAGAAATGTACAGTAACATTCAATTAATGACGTAATCAAACAGACGATGATTATATGTTGCAATCAAAATTTGGTAGTTTATGTTGTTTCATCAGAATAAGAGAATAAGTGTAAGAGAGTTCATTTTTACAGAGCCAAAGTGGCCACTACATAATGAATCAGGAGGTCGTGTGCACTCACAGTAAGCACTTCCTGTCTGAGACAGACCGGCTCCACGCTGCTAATGAGACGCAGCACCAGATCCATCATGGCCGACGTGTCCAAGTGTTTCAACACCTGCCCTACGAAATCCTCCTTGTTCTTTAGGAAACCAATCACCTGATAAATAATGTAATAGAGCAAAAGGCTGAATGAAAATTTGCAGAAAAACAGATTTTCAAATGAGAAAAAAAAAGAGACACCTGCGTTTGTGCACCTGCTCTGTCTTGCGGGTGATGAGGTTGCCGAAGGCCTTACTGAAGAAGGAAGCCAGTAGAGGATTCAGCGCTGACTTCTGCTCTAGGAAACTATAGAGTGTGTTCATCAGAGACTCGTCTCCACCAACTTTATCATTGATGAGGGACATATCGCATGTCAGCAACTCACATGCTACATTAGCATACCTGCATGAGAGACAAAGAGAAAGAACAATATATGACAAGTGGATGATTGATATATAATCGCAAATACAGTGCAAATTTAATGGCAGCACATGAAAGAATGCATCTACATTTAGCTTATATCACATTTACTCAAAATTCACAAGATATTTAGGAACTGAAAATCTGCGTTATCCATTGACAAGGTTGTCTGTAAATTTGCGAATGGACAAAATAGGGTTAACACTACTGTTTAGCATCCAAGTGCAATAATCGGCCAAGCCGATAATCTCAATATGGCCAAAAATCGTTGTTTAATGGTCAAATTATGACTGTATAATAAGCTTGTCTAATGACTCCCAAATGGCCAGATCAGTATTGTTATCGTTAACTAACACTATTATTAATTGTTTCCAGTAACTGAAATAAAGCTGAAATAAAATAACAAATACAACTGAAAAACTTACACTAAAATAAAAAAAATAGACTTTTAAGTACAAGTAAATTTACTATAAATGAAATTTAAAAAATAAAGCAAAAAGAAATATAAAAACAAAATTAAAAAGCAAAAACTTGAATTAAAATGAACAGAAACCGAAAACATAATAAAAATAGCTAAATATATTTTTTGCATGTACATAATACAAAAATAAGACTGGACCAAATATTGCTTAAATATTCAGACTAGGGTTGGGCCGATAGACGATGCCATCGCCGATGGCTGATAGACATCACGATATTAAGCCCCCTCCCCCCATTCCCCCCGCATCCCAATGCCGTGTTCGGAAAGAAAATTATGTGTAGGCAGAACCCCTAAAGAGAATAAATACGAGATACGAAAATTTTTCCTCACAGTTATATAATTGGGTAATTATACTACATATTTCGGCATCAGGGAGCCGCTATTATACCTGGCATTGAAACTTTTTAGTTTCACTTTCACTTTCGAGAGTCGCGATCGCACATACTCTGTTTATACTATGGAGCGGCAGTACTTGCCACACATTTTACAAGATTATATGTTTGTCAGTGGTACTGAGGATCTGCAAATCATTCGCCATCGTCCTCAGTCATCTCCCCTTACTCGGTTTATGTGGTAAGTGAAATTTTATGCAGGCAAAGTTTGAAATCGTTTTATTTTAGAGCTGCTCAGAAAGTGTTGATAATCCAGACAGTCTCTTCACTCACTTGTAGCGCAGCTTCTCCTCCCGGTCAGCAGGGGGCTCGTGCGTGATGAGGTTGAGGAGCTCCAGCATGCTGCTGTCCCGAGTGAGGAAGAGGAGGAGGCGCTGATTCTGGGCCTTGCACTCTTGCAGCACATCTTCTTCATCCAGCAGCTCCTGTAGGGTCACGTCCTCCTTCTCCAAGAGCTTCTCAATCTGAGAGGAGTTGTGCAGGTCGAACTTCCAGAACATGACTGCAGCTTACAGACACAAAGAGAGAGAGAGAGAGAGAGCCTGAGACAGAAAGAGAGAGAGAGAGTTACTCAAGCATATCAGAAAAACAAAGCGAGATGATGCTTCACAGGGTTTGCCGCCGGTCACCACTTATTCACTACAATTTTGGTTAGTCAAAAACGTCGATATAGAAAATGCATAATGCACCAGAAGAGATCAATGCATAAATAATGCACAGTAAAATGAACACCTACAGTATAAATAAAACATATTCAAAACAGCACATACAGCAACCATTAAACATTAGCGATTCAGCTGTAATTAAACTCTTGCTGAGCAGCTTGAGAATCAATTGCATCAGTCAATTAAAGACTATTAGCTGATCTGATTTCATTTGCCTTCAGGTTTGACTGTCCCTGGACTTCAAACCAAATATTACATGGCATAGGATTATGTGTATAATACTAAAGCTGATCACCATAATAATACTGCTGGTATTGTTTACAACACAGCCTTGCATCATGAACAAAAATGTCTTAGGCCTAATATTGCCTAATTTGATGATACAGAGTTAAAAACATCAATAAAAACTTACACATAATAACAGAAGAGTTTTCACATTTTAAATATATATAAAAATGTTCTCAAAGGTTTCAGTTTTAAAGACAAAATAATTATTTAAAATGTATGATTGAACTTACAATCTGCAAAAGAGTGGAAAATATATTCAAATACTCCATTCGATGTCAAATAGGCTAACTTTACTTAGAAGTTTATAAATAAATTAGTTTTTCACTAAATCGGTCATTTTCAGTTGCTGTTTGACGTAGTAAAACATCCACAGATGCAGCTGAAAACATCTGGGTCTTCAGAATCTTTCATACATGTGAAAATCGGCTCGGAATTGAACAAATAATTCTAAACTGGCTCAGACTAAGACAGAAATCATGTCTTTGTGGCAATTTTTCTGCTAGTTAAAGGATAATACAACTACACTTCTTCCTTGCAAATGGTTGTCCATAACAAAAATGCTACAAATTGCATCATATTTTATAAGAAAGCCTGACATGCTAGAGCAAAACAGCCACTATTTTTGGAATCAGCACCTTAAAATTAGTAGGAAACAAGTATTGGATTTCATTCAGCAAACATGATGCAGGGTGGTGTTATGTGTAAAATACTTAAGTCATGATAATAAC
The DNA here is from genome assembly GCF_001515645.1 of Sinocyclocheilus grahami. Classification (NCBI taxonomy): domain Eukaryota; kingdom Metazoa; phylum Chordata; class Actinopteri; order Cypriniformes; family Cyprinidae; genus Sinocyclocheilus; species Sinocyclocheilus grahami. The sequence continues at coordinate 356,135 of NW_015506149.1, forward strand.
GCTGGTTTTGTTTATAATTCACCCATAGAGAATGTTAAGCAGTGAATTACCTTCAGTCAGATGGTGTGTGTCCTTAGTTGGGATGCAGAGACCAGTTTACACACATTGGTTTACTAGACTAGTGGTCAGTGGTCATATAACCCATCCATCCGCAAGGCTGCTTCACATTACAACACAGGCACCTGTAGGGACAAAGACAAGTCATCAAGACATGACTAACACCAGTGAGACGAACAACAGTCCATCAGATGAGAGCTGAGGAAAGCATGCCATGCACACTTCATTAAGCCACATTACGGTTCTGTAATACGACTAACAGTCAGGCTGAATAAGCTCTTGTTCAAACGCACATGAAGGTGTTCACACACACACACACTGACAGCATGTTCCTTTTTAGTCTTTTAATGGGATTAATCAGCGGATATGAGGTCAGCTGCAAGACTAAACTATATCTAACAGTGTCACAGACCATTACTGCACCAAATCTATTACAACACACAAGGGACAAAGACAAGTCATCAAGACATGACTAACACCAGTGAGACGAACAACAGTCCATCAGATGAGAGCTGAGGAAAGCATGCCATGCACACTTCATTAAGCCACATTACGGTTCTGTAATACGACTAACAGTCGGGCTGAATAAGCTCTTGTTCAAACGCACATGAAGGTGTTCGCACACACACACACTGACAGCATGTTCCTTTTTAGTCTTTTAATGGGATTAATCAGCGGATATGAGGTCAGCTGCAAGACTAAACTATATCTAACAGTGTCACAGACCATTACTGCACCAAATCTATTACAACACACACACACACACACTTATATAGAAAACACTCAAAGACTGAGCAGACACTCAGAGCTGAGCATAACTATAAAAATTATATGCATTATTGAAATCTCCATTGTTTTATTGTTATTAATTTGTATGACTTTTTCAGCACTATATAGATCACATATTTCAAGGTAGACAGAGATGATAGATTGATAGACAGATAGATAGCGCAATAAACAGCAACAGAATGAAGAATGACAGAACGATAGATAGATCTATAGAAAGATAGAACGATAGAATGATAGATAGAACGCCAGACAGAATGACAGAACGACAGACAGACAGAACGACAGACAGAATGACAGAACGATAGATAGAACGACAGATAGAACGACAGACAGACAGAACGACAGACAGACAGACCGACAGACAGACAGACAACTGCACCAAATCTATTACAACACACACACACACACACTTATATAGAAAACACTCAAAGACTGAGCAGACACTCAGAGCTGAGCATAACTATAAAAATTATATGCATTATTGAAATCTCCATTGTTTTATTGTTATTAATTTTTATGACTTTTTCAGCACTATATAGATCACATATTTCAAGGTAGACAGAGATGATAGATTGATAGACAGATAGATAGCGCAATAAACAGCAACAGAATGAAGAATGACAGAACGATAGATAGATCTATAGAAAGATAGAACGATAGAATGATAGATAGAACGCCAGACAGACAGACAGAATGACAGAACGACAGAACGACAGACAGAATGACAGAACGATAGATAGAACGACAGATAGAACGACAGACAGACAGACAGACAGACAGATAGATAGAATGACAGACAGACAGACAGATAGATAGAACGACAGAGAGACAGATAGATAGATAGAACGACAGACAGACCGACAGACAGATAGATGGAACGACAGACAGAATGACAGACAGACAAAACGACAGACAGATAGATAGAACGATAGATAGAACGATAGATAGAACGATAGATAGAACGATAGATAGAACGACAGACAGACAGATAGATAGATAGATAGACAGACAGACAGAACGACAGACAGAACGACAGATAGAACGACAGACAGACAGACAGATAGAACGACAGACAGACCGACAGATAGATGGAACGACAGACAGAATGACAGACAGACAGATAGATAGAACGACAGACAGACCGACAGATAGATGGAACGACAGACAGACAGACAGACAGTGTAGAACTGGCAAAGTGAGGTTTTTAACATTATGAACACCAGTGAGCAAATACTACAGTACGGTGCCCGGGAGGTGACATGGTCAGTTCACTTAGTTTTGTTGTGGCCACTAGATATTATTTTGAGGGAACGTCATATTAACTTGTGGGAACGTGATATTATGTCCTGGCCTCGAGATGCTATATTGAGGGAACGACATCCATTTCTCGTGGCCACGACTTCTTCTTATTTTGAGGGAACGACATATTTTTCTCATGGCCACGAGTTTAATGCGTAAACAAACCTGAGTGACCATAGCAACCCGGGATTATCAGAGATGGATTCATTCATATTTTATTTTGAGTTAAGAAATTATTATATTATTTATTATAGAAATTATTACATTAAATTATTATATTAACCATAGGCCTTGGCTACCGAACTGTATTACGTGCGATAGTCAGCATTCAAATGAAGTTTATCCTGAATAAATGTTACACAAAGTGCATAATATAAAATAGGCCTACAAGAAAACATTTTATCCATCCTACAGTCTTGTAAATCCATTAACTGATCGTCTTTTTCCCATAATATTTGTATATTATTATTAGCCTATTATTATTGGTTATATTTTTATATTCGTTTATATTAATTTTTCCCCTTCATTTCGATCACTTTACTTAACTTTCTGAATACTTTTGTAAATAATAGCCTACTGTAAATGCTGACTGGAATTTTTGCTGGAATGCAGTTTAAATTTAACATACATTTCATTTTATTTCGGCTAATTAATAGACCATAATTATAAATACTATAGTGTTTCGTTGAGGAATGAATCATTCTCGTAGCTCATTTCATTTGTAAATGATAACACAACAGGCTCATTTATCATCACACATGGGCACACATACAATCATAAAGTCAAAACTTTATTGGCATAATTGTCAGGCGTTTATTTGCAAAATATATGGAAGGCTAGCAAATGCTAGCATAATTATACAAAACGTTAACTAGGTAACGTTGTGGCCATGAGAAAAATATGTCGTTCCCTCAACATAATATCACGTTCCCACGAGTGAACCGACCATGTCACCTCCCGGACACCGTACTGAAGAACTGAAGTCACGTGCGTTTGGTGACGCTGCAGAGATCAACATGTGTGTGAGATCAAATCATTTAGTCCACGCCTCACACTGACGTGTGTGACAGAAATACAGGCATTCGGTGACAATCTGAAGACTGTGCATTATATAACATTCCCATGTTATATTTCACTAAATTACACACGAAACGTTTTAATGGCAACGAGTCGAAATCAAACCCCTCGTTCAAGATCAATGTCAGACAGACACACAGCGGCCTCGCTCAATGTCACTGTCCGTGATCCACCAATCAGAACGCAGAGGCGAGACTCGACACACCAATCAGAACGCAGAGGCGAGACTCGACACACCAATCAGAACGCAGAGGCGAGACTCGACACACCAATCAGAACGCTGGGAATTTGCATGCCAGATTACTGGATGTGGCAAAGCATTATAAACGCCTCCACTGCCAAAAGCCTTCAAATCCTATCAAGCTTGTTAGCTTAAGCAAAAGTAAACATACTCCGGAGCCCAAATAATAGCACGTCGAGGCAATATTACGACGTACCGTCTTGTCTGATCTCAGAGTAAATGAGCATAGACTTCAAGGTGAAAGGCATTTGTGTTTAACATAATCATGGCATATTTAATCATTGCTCATATTTCACGTGAGTCCATATGCAGATCATAAACGCTGTTCTGCTGCGTTCATAAGAGACGATCGACCAGAATATACACGCACTGAAACGGCGATAAATAGCATTGCTATGAACAAATAAAGTGAACTTACCAGTAACACTGGGAGGTGTCAGACGAGCAGCGATCTGTGATCAGAGCTGTTCTGTAGGCTGTCAGAGGAGAAATGTGATGTTTGATTGGAGATGCATCGTCCTGCATCCATAGACCCCCCGATGTCCCCCTCCTTCCGCAGCCCTGCTTCAGCACTGGCCCTTCACAGCTTTAAACCGTGAGCAGAAAAAGATTTTGACATTATTTCTCCAGTCAAAATGGCCGACCAGGAGCCGCGGACGCGCATATTGTGTGTGTGTGAACGCGCCTGGGCCATCGGTTCAAAACGGAAGCGCTGCATATCATTCCTTATTATACAATATAAAATTTATATATCCTCCACTATATTTATTAACATTATAATGGTGTTTTAAGATTATATATTTTAAATAAAAATAAAAATATTTTTTCACGGACTTTTTCATTAACTGTTCCCTCCTGCCCAACTCAATCCCAGCAGCTGAGTCCTTAGCCATCTGTTCCACCTTTATTTGACCCTCTAACTCTAACACTTTCTATTCTGTTTGAATTCTACTTCATCTATATTTATCTTCTTTGTATTTTTTTTATTCTTTATTTAAAAAAAAAAAACTAGCTTTCTCTTTATTCTATCTACTTGTTTTTCTTTGTGTATATGTGTGTGTGTGTGTGTATAATATATATATATATATAGGGCTGGACGATATGGCCAAAATTTATATCACAATATATTTCTTAATTTCGGTCGATACGATATAATTCCGATATCGATATGAACACTATTAAAAAAGCCTCATAAAAACGGCTAAGAACGGCCACAACAGATGTCTGTATCTACAAACTTATGAAAAATTAATTTGCCAACTCTATGAAACCTACTCCTATAAAATCAAATAAATGCAGGCTTGGTGAGCAGAAGATAATTCTTTAAGAAACATTAAAAATCTTGCAGTTCAAAAACCTTTGACTGGTAGTGTAGGCTGATTATTCTTATAGATTGAAACGTGCATTAACCAGGATAACGAGTATGAAACCTGCTACGAGTTGCTTCAGAAAACATAAAAACAAAAAATATCGGAAATGTGTTTAAAAATCATATCACCGTTATTGAAAAGAATTATATCGCGATACATGTTGATATTGAATTATTGTCCAGCCCTATATATATATATATATATATACACACACACACACCTTGCTACGTGTACTGTGTTAAGCTAACCGAGACTTGTCATTTGCACTTATATATTGTTGCTCTTTTGTTAGTTTTGACTGCTTTTACTGTCCTCATTTGTAAGTCGCTCTGGATAAAAGCGTCTGCTAAATGACTAAATGTAAATGTAAATATTTTGTATAAAAATATATTATAATTTAACTTATTTTAAGAAAAATATACAAACAAAAACATCAAATATAAAATGGTATTTTTGTAAGAATATAGTCACAACTGTTATGAATATCAATATACAGTTACTGTAACTTGTTTTTGAAAGTTTAACCTTTATTCAGTTTACTCGTCATCCTTTTTTTCAAGGACGCCAATAAATGCATGTAAACACAAAATAAACATTTAATTTTAAAAAATCATTTTAAATATATATACATAAAAACAATCAAAATATTTTCTTTTAATGATTTTTTAAAATGAAAATTAGACATTTAAACATAACAGTTATCAGAACGTATTATGTTTTAGTTTGATTTTTATGTGCAATCATGTATTTGTATTGTTTTTTTTAGCTTTCTACTTTTTGATCTCTTCTTCTTTGTTGGTTGTAATATGTGTCCAAGATGCTCTGTCTTGTTTTTAGGGTGACTTTTTAACATTCTGTCAAGGGTCTACAGATGAAAAATAGCCTCTTTGGCTAATTCTGGCACATTTACAAGCATGTTTATTAATATGCGTTGCCCCTGTAAACAAATAAACTACACTGGAAAAACAACAACAAGTAAAATGTACTTAATTTTTTATTTTGCAAGTTTTTGCACACATATTTTTTAAGTAATTTTTTTAAAAGTATGGAATTAAGTAAAATCACTTAACTAAGTTATGTAAAAATAGCAAAGGAAATAAATAAATGTAACGTGGCCAGTTAAAGTTTGATGAGTAATTTCTACTTAATTATTTTATGTTTATCCTGCTATACTCAAGTAGCCTATGTACATTTTACTCAGTGTGTAAACTTTACCCAAACAACATAGCACTGGAAAATGCCAATAAAGCATGTGGTTCACTTACAAACATGCATGTAAGAAAGTAGATAGCTCATTATGCTTTTTAAGGTGATATGTTTACTCAATAGTTATATTAACTGAATGAACACATGTAGACCTCAGTACTTGGCTCGTGATACACAATGACTGTAACAATCAGTGAATAGTGTTTGAGTATGAATGGGTCATTTTGAGTAGAAAATGAACTCCAGATGTCACAAAACAGCAAATTACATATTCATTATTCATGTGAACAACGGGATCATGACTTTGATATTTACTTAAACAATCTTTGTAAAAAAAACAAAAAAAAACAATTCCAAGTAAAATACAATCAGGGTATCTTCCGTCCAATCAATTTTTGTTTTAATATTGAAATCTGAAAAATGAAAAACGGCACATATTTCGTTTTTCAATTATTCAAACAAAACGAAAAATCAAGAATCCGGCTTAATTTTTCGTTTTTACATTCAGGGATAGGAACAAATAGTCCCATGCCAGTGGGATAATAACAGATGATTTCCTAAATTTGTATAAAGTGCTCTATGAATAAAACTCAAAATAGAAAAATAATAGATGTGCTGTGAAGGTAAATTACACAAAGTCATTTATTTTCATATCTGTAATATTATTTAAGTTCCTCCTTTGTCTAAACTGCAGCGTATTGTCTAAAACAAAAGTTATGACTGTTTGTTCACATAAATTGATAGTGGTCAATACATTCTCCCCGTGCTGCAGTTTTTCCACACATATTTTAATAGGTGGATAACTATAATAAAACAGGCATGCCTAGGGCCAAAAGGCTCTGCTTCAGTATGGTTTGTGTCAAGCCATTCATTAATCTGGCTGTTTGATGAAGAGATCAAATGTAGTAGAAATAAACATGTTAAGAATCAATAGAAGCGGAGGACTATTATTAAGGTTTTTTTAGGACTATTATTATGTTGTAATGTTTGGTTGACCAATTAGCAGAGAGGGGCGTTTCATTCCCGCCCACATGTAGAGATCGAATATTCAAGTTGTTTATTCGTTTTCTATCCCTGAATGTAAAAACGAAAAATTAAGCCGGATTCTTGATTTTTCGTTTTGTTTGAATAATTGAAAAACGAAATATGTGCCCGTTTTTCATTTTTCAGATTTCAATATTAAAACAAAAACTGATTGGACGGAAGATACCCTGATTGTTTTTCTGTAGTATTTACTTCACCACAAAATCTTTTTTTTTAAAATCTGTGTAAGCAAAAAGAAATGAAATTAAAATCCAGTCAAGTCCTCTGAGACTACAGCATGATGTGTAATCAAAACTTTATTTGAGGTTTTAGGCCGAGGTGTCATATGACACACACACAAAAAAAACAAATAAATCAAAGATATAACGATATTAACACTTATTTCGTATCCAAAAAAGACACGATTGTTTATCAATCAAAAATAAATTTGCCAAAATGCAAGACTATTTAAATAAACATTTTCAATTGCATAAAAATACACACTTTTATAGAAAAAAAAAAGGGTGCAGAAATAATTTTCACTCTTGAAATTAATAGTTATTTCACAAACCATTACAATGAAACGTGAACTAACAAATTGAATTAAATGGGAAATTTTGAAGTTGAAAAAATGAGGTAGTATTTTTTTTTATAGTTATGTAAATGTACTCCAATAGTCTTTAATTGACAACTTCAAAAAATATTTTTCACAGTGTACAATACATACATTTTAACCAAAAAAAACTATGTTTAAAAATATCCATGTTTTTTTGTCAAATTCCCATTTTTTTTTTTTATTTTTTTTTTACGTTTTATGAAAAATAAATAAATAAATGTATTGCCAACTAGGCATGGGAATCTTTGATCCAATTCAGATTCTGGGAATCAAAATCCCCAAACAATTCTCAAGCTACATTTTCTTATAAATTAGTTTACCGACTTTAAAAACAAAATGTATTTGTACATTTTTATTTAATTATGTAATTAAAAGTACTTTTTTAAATAGCTGCACATTAATAAGAAATGAAAACATTAGAACCGGCATGCAAGGGTGTTGTGGGTGGTTGCTAGGGTGAATGTGGTCATTGCTAGGTGGTTACTTATTAACTTAGCTAACTCAAAAGAGCTCATCTTCAAGTCTCTGTGATATTACTGTTTCTATGGTGCCAGTCCCTCTTTCAGTGTCAATCTGTGGGAAATTAATATTTGTCAGACTGAACATCAAAGTTTCAAACTTAACTCTGATTATAAGTAATAGTACTGCTGGCCTTATTAAATGTCATTAATTAGTAATGTATTTGTGATTTTTTTTTTACTTTCAGGCATACCGGAAATTAGCAAAAGAGTACCACCCCGATAAAAACCCTAATGCAGGTGACAAGGTGAGTTCTCATTTTATCGAAATGCAACTTAAGATCTGAAAGCGATGATGATAATTATAATTTGACCTGTTTGATTTAGTTTAAGGAGATCAGTTTTGCGTACGAGGTACTGACTAACCCGGAGAAGAAGGATTTGTATGATCGGTATGGGGAACAGGGCTTGCGTGAGGGTGGCGGTGGAGGAGCCGGAATGGAGGACATCTTCTCTCACATCTTTGGCGGAGGTCTGTTCGGCTTTATGGGCGGCCAGAGCAGCAGGAGCCGGAACGGTGGTCGACGGAGAGGAGAGGACATGATACATCCATTGAAGTGAGTGAATGTGAACACAAAACCTCTGTTTTTTCCCCCTGCAGAACCTGAGAATAAAAAAAATAAAGCACTTGAAGGAAGATATTTTATGCATGACCTATTTTGAAGGGATAGTTCACCCAAAAATTTAAATTTTGTCCTTGTTTACTCACCCTCAAGTTGTTCCAAACCTGAATAAGATTCTTTCTTCTGTTGAACACTAGGGCTGTCAAAATGGCTGAAAAACTAAATTAGAATTTTGTACTTAAATATTATCAAAATACACAATTATATTCAAATTTAAAATGCATAATTTCAGTTAGGGTGAAGAAAAGCATTTGGCTTCTCTTAAGCAAAATATTACTAATGCACATTTATTCAAAGCACAAGATATCACGACTATCTGTGAAAATTGCATAATGTTTTAAATAATGTTTATAAATCAATTATAATTAATTAAGTTGCTTAAACAACTATAAACAAAACAGCATCATGTATGTATGCATAGTTTAATTCAAAGGGTGGAAAGCCAATCACACAGAGTACATTTTTCATTTAAAAACATGAGATGCAGTGGGATGGGGGGAAAAACCCCTGCCATAAAGTCTCGATATATGTTTTTTTTTCAAAGTTAAACTTTGATTAATTTTATATGGCTTTCTAAACATGTGGCTCCTTTGTGCGAGATGCGAGTGCAGCGGTGATAGATGTCCCTCTAGAAAATGCACAAAATATGTGTTCGGTGTGAACGGCTTGGTTTCAGTTTTGACGTAAACAAGATCTTCTCCGCATTGATGTTCTCTTTTCCTGCAATATTTTTAATGAACAACGCAGCAGCACCGCATCCAGTGGGTTCACATAGGCTAACAAAAACATTAAAATGCAACGACACTTACATCGCCATCGCATCTTTTAGTTATTATGCCGCCCGCAGTTGGAACCAGCTTCCAGAAGAGATCAGATGTGCTAAAACATTAGTCACATTTAAATGCAAACTCAAAACTCATCTGTTTAGCTGTGCATTTACTGAATGAGCACTGTGCAATGTCCGAACTGATTGCACTATATTTTATGTATAATCATTTTCTATTCTTAACTGTTTTTAAATTCATTTTAAACCTCTTAAATAATTTTTTTTGTGATCATTTTTTTTACATGATTTTTAAATTTATTTTATGTAAAGCACTTTGAATTACCATTGTGTATGAAATATGCTATATAAATAAACTTGCCTTGCCTTGCATCTGGTGCGCCACTGATAAGGCTGCCTCCTTAATGCACACCTAAAATTAGAATGCAACGTTTTTGCATTCGAATGTGGATTTTTATTTTAAATTCGACGAATATTCAATTAGAATTTAACGAATAAACAGTTGATGGTAGCCATTGACTTCCATAGTATTTTTTTCCATAATATGGAAGTCAATGGCTACAGTCAACGGGATGGTAAGTAAATAAATGATGACATTTTTGGTTGAACTATCCCTTTAAGTCAACATGAAATCAAAATTGATTTTATTTATTTATAATGCCAAATTTACAACGCAAAGGTGACATAGATGCGCTTCTGAAGTGGCATTTACACAAACTCATTAATGCTGTGCAGAGGTGGCATAAATGTATTTCCACAGCAGTTACAACTGTATTATTTGATGCAATGGGCTGAGGTGGATCCGAACAGGCATAACTTAGTCTGGCTTTTATGCAGTATTACGTCTTCTCACATAATTTTGAGCAGGCACAGAGTAGCCTTAACTCTGCTGTGTAAAGATGCCTTTGTATATGATTTATCTGTACACATTATTCCACATTTGAAAAAAAATGGTACCATAAAATGTTCTTTAAACAAACTATTTTGAAACTTTCTTTTTAAATACCTGATAGAGTGTCTTTGGAAGATCTGTACAATGGAAAAACAACCAAACTACAGCTAAGCAAGAACGTACTCTGCAGTGCCTGCAGTGGGTGAGTGTGTGTGAGCAGGATTTTAGAGGGTTATATAACAATTGAGTACAGCTCCTTAAAGATTTTAAGCAAAATATCCTTTTATATATATATATATA
>NW_015506149.1:366957-372797 GCF_001515645.1 Sinocyclocheilus grahami
AACTTTTCCTCAGTCAAGGGGGTAAAACGGGGGCTGTGCAGAAGTGTGCCACGTGTCGGGGCCGCGGCATGCGGATCATGATCAGACAGCTGGCTCCTGGCATGGTACAGCAGATGCAATCCGTGTGCACTGACTGCAATGGAGAGGGTGAGAATTCATTTTCATTCAGTGAACTCCGTTTGTGATGGTCCGAATACAACATTTCGATGCTTGGTTGCATTTTTAGGTGAAGTGATTCACGAGAAGGACCGCTGTAAAGAGTGTGAGGGCCGTAAGGTGTGTAAAGAGGTGAAGGTCTTGGATGTGCATGTGGATAAAGGAATGAAACATGGACAGAAGATCACATTCAGCGGAGAGGCGGACCAGTCGCCCAACACAGAGCCTGGAGACATTATATTGGTGCTGCAGGAGATTGATCATGAGGTAACACACACACACACACACACACAATGAGCAGTGTAGAGTCAATAGTAGGACTCCAACAAACAACTATTTTGACTATCTGTTAATTTATTGCTCATTCTTCCCAATGTATTTCCATAGATAATGTGCACACTGAAATCTATAAATTAGTTTTATAGTAATCTGTGCAAAAATCTAAAATATAAAGGTAAGGATAAAATTTATATATTTATATTATTATTATTAATGATTATAAAGTTATAATTTATATTTTAATATAAATATATTTGTATTTTTTTTTTAATTGAATGTTTTTATATTTTTAAAAATGCTAAATTATTTAATGTAAATTAAATTATTATTCAAAAGCGCCATTACTTGTTTTGCATACAGGATTTCAAGTTTCAGTTCTAATTAATGTAATACACTAACTGCGGTTACTGAAACCACGCCTTCTTTCTTTGCGTGCACATTTGGGCGGCATTATGCAAATATTTCCACATAGTGAGGTAGATATGTGGGGGCGTGTTAGAACGAGCCGTTTTAGGGGGGCGTGGCAGAGTCTTAACTTTGATAAAGAATATCTCTTTGGTTTTGAGACTTTAGTCTTTGCAACTTCAGGGATCTTATCTATGCACAATCAGCTTGTAACACTCCAAAGAGAAAGGAAAACTTGAAATCGCATCATATGACCCCTTTAATGTACTTAAATTGTTGAATCAAAAATATTATTTTAATTAATAATTGATCTTTATTTCCTGTTGCACTTTAAGTTACATATATGCATGTGTTCTTAAATGAAAATGATGTAATCATTTATTCACCTTCCACTTGTTCCAAACCTGCATGAGTTACTTTCTTCTATTGAACACAAAAGAAGTTATTTTTAAGAATGTTGGTAACTGAACAGTTGACAGTAGCCATTGACTTCCGTAGTATTTTTTTTCCATATTATGGAAGTTAATGGCTACTGTCAACTTGAGTAAATTGACAGAATTTGCTTTTTTTTTTTTTTTTATGGTGAACTTTCCCTTTAAGTGTATTTGAAGTCAAGCAAGCAAGCAACATTTTAATCACTTTCTGGCAGTTAGAATATGCTTTTTTGCAGAATGAAAATGGTTGCATTATAAGAATAGAAATGTGTTTTTTGTTGTTTTACAGCACAGATATCTATGATGTCTTTGTTTACAGGAGTTCCGTCGTGATGGAAACGATCTGCACTTGTGCCACAGGATTGGTCTGGTGGAGGCGCTGTGCGGATTTCAGTTCATGCTCACGCACCTCGACGGCCGACACCTCGTCATCAAATATCCCCCTGGCAAAGTCATAGAGCCAGGTGAGCACCAGGGTTTGTCAGTGTTTTGTTCATGTGTTCGTAGAAGATGCTGTAGGAAATGTTGTTGTGTTCTCGTTGTCAGGTTCTACAAGGGTCATCCGAGGGGAAGGAATGCCTCAGTACAGAAACCCGTTTGAGAAAGGGGATCTGTACATCAAGTTTGACGTCCAGTTTCCTGAGAACGGCTGGATCAGCACGGAGAAACTAATGGCGAGTTTTCAACAGTGCTGTTATTGTTAACTAAAATCATTAAAAATGTTCTAAATACAGCTTAAATAAAATATAAATATTAGATCAAATGTTTTTTAAGTTTGAGTACTAAAATTACTAAAACCAAAACTAATTAAAACCTAAATAGAAATATTTAAAAACTATTTAAGACATAACAGATTTACAAAAATTAAATTAAAACCGAAAATACAAAAATAACTAATTCAAAATATTAATAGTAGTTAATAGTTTTTAATAGAATATAAATGATTTATAAACAATAGTTTATGAAAATGCTGAAAAACACTGGTTTTCAAAGTATACAAATATTGGGTAAAATTTTTAATTTTTATCTTATTAGTTTGTTTATTCGTCTTTGCATCAGTAGCGTGCCTATGACGCCTTAAAATGCTTTCTAAAGTAGCTTATTAGGTCTTGGAGCTATTTTCTTGTTACTATAAGTTGACTAAAACCTTTTTTTTATCTTATTGCCTAGGAAATATTTTTCATTTTAATTTAGTTTAACTTGATGTAATAAAAAATAAATAAAAACTATATGGACACACACAAAAAAAAAAAAAATCCAAATAAAAACAACATTAATGACTAAAACTTTAACTGAAATAAAAATGAAAACTCATACAAACTATTAATAAAAAATACAATGGTACCTATATGATAGTAAAATATCACTGGAGTGTACCTGAAGAGATGCAGACTTGGGTTGAGTTGCCCTGTTTCTCGTGTGTGTCTGCTCACGCAGGAGTTGGAGGATCTGTTGCCGTCGCGTACAGAGGTTACGGTCATCTCAGCTGATGCGGAGGAAGTTGATCTGCAGGACTTTGACATCAGTCAGGGATCGTCTGGTGGTCACCGCCGTGAAGCGTATAACGACAGCTCCGATGAAGAAGGTGGTCCGCATGGTCCGGGGGTGCAGTGCGCCCACCAATAGTCCCAGAATTCTTTGCAAGTTTTTTGGGGGAAGTATTACGATTCCCTTTTGTTGGACAGATTCAATCCCCACCTCCACGTTCATCATATAGTGAACCAAACACACACACTTGCAGTATATATAGACATACACTTAGACTTATTTACTGCAATCCTACCTACAAGTACACTCATTCATGCACTGTTTTAAAAGAAATGACAAGCATAACTAAAGGCAGAGCAAAATAATTTATTCATCACTACTTCATTTCCATTGTAGACTTTCACAGTATATATGCTCTCTGAATATATAAAATTCAATGTCTGTGGGGAGACAGACTGTGTTGTTTAAGTTATAATTAACACTTAATGTGGAGTTTCCTGGAGTTCAATAAAATGTTCAGACGTGTTTCATTATATACTTGCCAGTTATTCAGGCACTGTCAGTCATCTTGTACTGGTTTATATTCAATGGCAGGACAGAATAGCATGCATGTGGGCGACACACTCTCTACTGAGATGAATATGAAGCAAACCAAACCCAGAAGTGTTTTAATGTGCTTTCTGTCTATGATAAAGGTATACGAGTCATGCAACTTCTTATTTGCCAAAGAAACACCACAGTCTTCTTAAAAGATCAGCAGCCAATGTGTGCATGCATTGTAAGCACTATTATAAACCTGTAAGGGGCGGCATTCATCATTGGCAATTAGGAAAGTGTTTGAACCGTGAATACAAGTTGCTGTCGTTCAAACAGTTACTTTTGTGCTCATACATCAATAAAGTGGATGAATGTTTTGACTGTGTGCTGTATGTTTGTAGAAATGGGTTTGAGTACCCACTAGTGTCCTTCTTCAGTTTCTGTCGTGCGTTGAGCTGTGGGTGCAAGGAGCTCTTTAAATCCAGCTGTGTTTCTAGAAAAACAAAACGTTGCTAGATTAGGGCAACTTTCATTTTTTTTTCTAAAAAGACCCTCATTTAGTTTCAAACTCAGGATTTTCTTTCTTCATAAATGGAGAAATTTAGCAGATTGTTGATGCTGCCCTTTTTCAGTCACCACCGGTTGTTTCGAATGGAAACCTATTTCTGTCATGTTAGAAAAAAATGATGCTTTGGTAAATCAAATTATGACATAAAAGCTACCAAGTCATAATTATGAGAAAATCAATTAATTCCGACATAAAAAAAAAAAATCTTAAAAATGAATTTCAACTTGACTTTTTACTATGACTGACTTTTTATCTCATAATTCCATCTTTTTATCTCAGTTATGACCGGTCATCATATTGACAGTTTATCTTATAAATATAAGTTAGTATGTCAATGTCCACTTTTTATCTCATCATTTTAACTCTCGCTTTTGATTTAATTTTCAACATAATTCAACTTATTATGAGATAAGTTGACATGCAAAAATCTAAATTATGATTTGTCAACTTCAACTTTTATCATAATTTTGACTTAAAGCATGCTTTTTTTATGTTGCAAAAATGGGTTTCCATAGATTTCAAGCACCAAAATGAGCACAAAAAAAAACTTCGGGTGTGGCATCAGGATAAGTAAATGATGACCATTTTCATTTTAGGATGAAGTACTCCTTTAAGTGACATGAAACACATATCGATCACTGTCAGACTGAAGTAGTCTAGCATTAGTATGTATATCAGTGATTCTCAACCCTGGTCCTGGGCACCCCCCAACACTGCACATTTTGTGTGTCTCCCTAATCAAACACACCTGATTCAACTCATTAGCTCATTAGAAGAAACTCCAGGACCTGAAATGGGTGTGTCAGACAAGGGAGACATACAAAATGAGCAGTGTTGGGGGGCGCCCAGGACCAGGGCTGAGAAACACTGATGTATAACTTACCTCTCCCGTCTGGTCTGGAGAATGCAGGAGCGTTCTCTCCTCATCTGCTGGAGTTTCTCTCTTACTAAAGTTTTCTGTTGTTGCTCATCCTCCTAGAACATTTAGTCAACATTTACATCATGTCCACATTAAGGTGTCTGCTAATGTGCATGTGAATGTGTGTACCTGTTGTAGTGTGTCAGTCAGATGTCTGAGTGTGTTTTCCTGCGTCAGACCCAACAGATCTTCATCTGCCTTCCGACTCTGGACGATAGCCAGTCGCTCTTGAGCCTGAACAGACGGAAACACAATTCACTTACAATTCAGTTGTCAACCATTAACTTTATTCATATAGTTTTTTTCCTGCCCTTAAAGTCAACTTAAAATCAAAACAGATCCTACTTAATTCAAATTCCTGGTCTTGTGCTCAATTCATCATTGCATGTTATTCCAATAATTATTCCAACAATCCAGAAATGTCATATTTGGAAAGTAAGATGGGTTATGAATTTGGAAAAGGTCCAAAAGAAAATTATATGGCCTTTTTCTACTAAATATTTCACATATAAAACACATGGAAGCCCGTTCCAGATACTAAGTCACAATTGGGTCAATATCACTGTAGGGTGCATTTTGGCGTCCTGTACATAACTCGTTTGCCATAATAATTGAACATAAAAATGACTATGAAAGGGTGTGTTATATTAGGCTAAGTTTTTATATCCATAACAAAAGCATTACTTGGCTCTTTAGATACATTTTCTAGATTTTTTTTAGTTTTGTGTAAGAGGATGCGTGTTATTTTGCTATGTCCCATGCACTGCTCTTTACATTTGAATGATAGTAGAATATTGTCAAATCATAAAATAAAAAATTTTTGTTCTCCTATTAATATTTTGTTAAATAAGAGATTACTCAATTTGAGTGTATTGATCATTTGGTAATAAAAATTATATTTTTTATTTAATAAAAAAAAGAAGAGTTTGTCCATGTCCCTTGAATGGTTGTCCAACCTGTCCTATTGGGGAATCCGCCCCTTTAAGAAAAGGCCATCCCCTTTAGTGACATCAGGACAACAGATTTTTTGTCTCTTCAGTGGCGGGAATTTCAA
>NW_015506149.1:380065-402665 GCF_001515645.1 Sinocyclocheilus grahami
TGTCTCCCTAATCAAACACACCTGATTCAACTCATTAGCTCATTAGAAGAAACTCCAGGACCTGAAATGGGTGTGTCAGACAAGGGAGACATACAAAATGAGCAGTGTTGGGGGGCGCCCAGGACCAGGGCTGAGAAACACTGATGTATAACTTACCTCTCCCGTCTGGTCTGGAGAATGCAGGAGCGTTCTCTCCTCATCTGCTGGAGTTTCTCTCTTACTAAAGTTTTCTGTTGTTGCTCATCCTCCTAGAACATTTAGTCAACATTTACATCATGTCCACATTAAGGTGTCTGCTAATGTGCATGTGAATGTGTGTACCTGTTGTAGTGTGTCAGTCAGATGTCTGAGTGTGTTTTCCTGCGTCAGACCCAACAGATCTTCATCTGCCTTCCGACTCTGGACGATAGCCAGTCGCTCTTGAGCCTGAACAGACGGAAACACAATTCACTTACAATTCAGTTGTCAACCATTAACTTTATTCATATAGTTTTTTTCCTGCCCTTAAAGTCAACTTAAAATCAAAACAGATCCTACTTAATTCAAATTCCTTGTCTTGTGCTCAATTCATCATTGCATGTTATTCCAATAATTATTCCAACAATCCAGAAATGTCATATTTGGAAAGTAAGATGGGTTATGAATTTGGAAAAGGTCCAAAAGAAAATTATATGGCCTTTTTCTACTAAATATTTCACATATAAAACACATGGAAGCCCGTTCCAGATACTAAGTCACAATTGGGTCAATATCACTGTAGGGTGCCTTTTGGTGTCCTGTACATAAATAACTATTTTGCCATGATAACTTAACATAAAAATGACTATGAAAGGGTATGTTATATTAGGCTAAGTTTTTATATTCATAACAAAAGCATTACTTGGCTCTTTAGATACATTTTCTAGATTTTTTTTAGTTTTGTGTAAGAGGATGCGTGTTATTTTGCTATGTCCCATGCACTGCTCTTTACATTTGAATGATAGTAGAATATTGTCAAATCATAAAATAAAAAATTTTTGTTCTCCTATTAATATTTTGTTAAATAAGAGATTACTCAATTTGAGTGTATTGATCATTTGGTAATAAAAATTATATTTTTTATTTAATAAAAAAAAGAAGAGTTTGTCCATGTCCCTTGAATGGTTGTCCAACCTGTCCTATTGGGGAATCCGCCCCTTTAAGAAAAGGCCATCCCCTTTAGTGACATCAGGACAACAGATTTTTATTAAATTTGAATGATAGTAGAATATTGTCAAATCATAAAATTAAAAAAATTATTCTCCTATTAATATTTTGTTAAATAAGAGACTACTCAATTTGAGTGTATTGATAATTTGGTAATAAAAATTATATTTTTTATTTAATAAAAAAAAGAAGAGTTTGTCCATGTCCCTTGAATGGTTGTCCAACCTGTCCTATTGGGGAATCCGCCCCTTTAAGAAAAGGCCATCCCCTTTAGTGACATCAGGACAACAGATTTTTTGTCTCTTCAGTGGCGGGAATTTCAACGGCTGACATGAGTAAATTGGTGACTTTTCAATTGACATTTTCTTTGTCTTGAGTTTGCTTACTTGCTTTGCCAAAGCTTAACATGTCCACCCTTTCGGCATAAAACATGCCAGAAGTGATTAGAATACAGTATTTTCAAAATATGTTAGTTTAAATATACCAAATTCTCTTCAACAACCAGACTAAATATTTAGCAAGTCGCAGTTTGTTGTAAGCTAATATGCTAATTGAAGCTTAAAATGTCCACCCTGTCGGCTACTTAGACATGACAGGTTGGACACAGCCTTCATTTGTAGTTAATATTGCTAAAAACTAAAATGAACACATATCAATGTGATTAAGGATGTAATTTTATTATTATTATATTATTTTTTTCTAAGTTGAATAAATGTTTAATTGTCATATTTTGTGTGTTCTGCATTATGTGTCCACCCCATCATGTGCTGGTCCACCCTGTCATCTTGAGATTTTGCAATAATATTTTAAATAATAATTCAATCATATCTATATAATCCAGTGTGTTCAATAGCTAGGTGTTGGGGTAATAATATCACAGTTTTCTCCAAATAAGGAAAAATACATGTGCAAATTGTATGAGTTTCTTTAAAAACACACATAACAAAAGCATTACTTGGCTCTTTAGATACATTTTCTAGATTTATTTTAGTTTTGTGTAAGAGGATGCGTGTTATTTTGCTATGTCCCATGCACTGCTCATTACATTTGAATGATAGTAGAATATTGTCAAATCATAAAATAAAAAATTTTTGTTCTCCTATTAATATTTTGTTAAATAAGAGATTACTCAATTTGAGTGTATTGATAATTTGGTAATAAAAATTATATTTTTTATTTAATAAAAAAAAGAAGAGTTTGTCCATGTCCCTTGAATGGTTGTCCAACCTGTCCTATTGGGGAATCCGCCCCTTTAAGAAAAGGCCATCCCCTTTAGTGACATCAGGACAACAGATTTTTTGTCTCTTCAGTGGCGGGAATTTTAACGGCTGACATGATATTGCTAAAAACTAAAATGAACACATATCAATGTGATTAAGGATGTAATTTTATTATTATTATATTATTTTTTTCTAAGTTGAATAAATGTTTAATTGTCATATTTTGTGTGTTCTGCATTATGTGTCCACCCCATCATGTGCTGGTCCACCCTGTCATCTTGAGATTTTGCAATAATATTTTAAATAATAATTCAATCATATCTATATAATCCAGTGTGTTCAATAGCTAGGTGTTGGGGTAATAATATCACAGTTTTCTCCAAATAAGGAAAAATACATGTGCAAATTGTATGAGTTTCTTTAAAAACACATGGTTTACATAACATTTTTTTTTATGTATTTAGAATTTGAAAGCAAACAAATAACCCTGTTTAGGAAAGGGACATCATACCTTTCAGAAAATATGATTTGCATCTTAATATTGCAATGAAAACGTATTTAACAGTAATATATATATATATCCATGACAGGGTGCACATATCTTATGGTTTATGCTTCGAATAATGGCCCATAATTATCTAAAAAAAATGTGTGGGTTTCTATAGTACATGAGTGTCTACTATTTATGACATGACATAAAGCGAATGGGAAATTAAAACTAAAATATTTGAGTATTGAGAGGGTTGAAAGGCACTCTGTGGTGATATTGACCCAATTATGAGATTTAAAAAATCTAAATACATACTGTATTATGACAAGTCAAAATTATGGGAGACAAAAGTAATAACTGACAAAGTAAATATTATAAGTAGTCATAATTATGAGATAAAAAGTCAGTTATGAAGTCATAAGAATTTCAACTTTTAATCATAATATCAACTAAAATTCTAAATTTTTTGAATTTACCTCCTAAGTGTGACGTCCATGTATCTCAAATTTGGACTTTTTTAAGCTCAAAATTGTTTTGTCATAACTCCAACTATTTGACAGAACTATGGCTTTATATCTCATAATTTCGAATTTGTTCCAAAATTAGACTGACTTTATCTCAATTTCAACATTTTATAATTCCTTAATTTCATAATTAAAATCTCATATAATTTCATGATGATATAAGTTTTTGTCATGATTATGATTTAGCAAAGCATGTTTTTTTGGTTCTTGTTCTTGTGTGGTAGTAGGCTTCCATAAACACACCACATATTTAGAAAATGTCCCAGAAATGTCATGCAGCGTGGGTTGTCTCACTCGGAGTAGCTGTCTGTCTCGGTCTCGTTGCCAGCGTCGCTCTGCTCTCCTCTGGATGTCCACTAGGCACCGCATCGTGTCCTCCCGCTGCAGCTGCTGCTCCTCATCCGCTCTCTCACAGACCTCCTCGTTCCTCTGCTCCTGAAGCGATGCCTCCATCTCACGGCTCTCGAATGTTTGTGTGTCTGGGAAATGAACACTTGCTGGTGCTGTGCTAGTGTCTGTCATGCCAGTGTTTTGTAGCAGCTGTGGATCAGTGGGTGGTGTTTGCTCGGGCTGCTGGGTCTCACTGAATGTGAACTCTCCATCTCTTATGTCCTCCTGACATCAAAATAAAAGAATAAAATAAAATACTATTTTTAAGGTGTCCTTGTTACACATTACATGTACTTACTATTAGAATAACAATAAATTATACATAACCCTAAACCAAACCCTAACCATATAGCAATTACATGTAGTTAATTAATATTACGCAGTACTTAAATGTATAATTACTCTGTAACAAGGACACCTTAAAATAAAGTGTAACCTAATTACTTTGTACCTGCAAAGTAGTAGTAAAATTCATACATTTTGAAAGTATTACTAGCATATTGGGGGCACTTCAAATACTTATTTTATGTCACAGGGGTTCAGATAACAAAAAAAGGTTGATATCCTCTGATTTAACTTTCTGATATCACATATTATTCATTGCAGATAGTATGCAAATAGCAGAGAACAGAGAGATTGTATTATGGGTCAAAAGGGAAGCTGGATGGAGCAGAAGTCATTTGAAGTGATTGTCTTACAGTGATGAAGCCTGAACAGTCTTCTTGGATTTGTGTCTTTCTTTTCACACTATCTGTGTGATCTGAATGCGTTTCTTCATATTGTTCACTTGGCTGCAGTGAGACGGAGCTTATGTTCTCCTGCTGTGTGTAAATGTTCACATCATGTGGAGCTGTTTTATCAGCTGTCTCCTCCTGCACTACAATAGAGACGGCCTCTACTTCCTGTTGAGCTGAGGTCACTTCCTGTAGAATTAAACCTTTCTATGTATGAATGAACTATTTGAGCTGATTTAAGATAGAAAGAGTGCATATGTTTGTGTGTATGTACCTGAATGTGGTTCTCTGTGTGGGCTGCTTTGCTCCAGGCCAGTGTGATCAGAGAGTTTTGTTTCTCCACTGAAATCACCTGAGGGTCTCCTCTGCTCTCAGTGTGTCCCCGTCTTCTCTCTCCATCTCCATCGCTCGTCTCCATTGTGCTCTCTTCATCTCTTGGGTCTCTGACACACAAGATCTCTAAATATGGAGTATCTTCTGGATCTATAGCCATCCCGCAACCTTCGAACACAAAAATGCAAAATCACAAGATATTAAGCAGCACAACTGTTTTCAACATTAACAGTAATAATAAATGTTTCTTGAGCAGCAAATCAGCATATTAGAACGATTTCTGAAGAATCAGGTGGCAATGAAGACTGAAGATCAATGAATGATGCGGAAAATTCAGCTTTGCATCACATGAATAAATTACATTTTAAAATGTATTTTAATAGAAAACAGTTATTTTAAATAATTAAATTCTTTAAAATAATATTTCACATTATTACAGTTTTTTTCTGCATTCTTTTGAAATCCAGACTGACCCCAAACTTTTAAAGGGCAGTACAGTATGTGTGATTAATCTTAGTAGTTTTAATGTTAAAACACTTTTTCATATCACTGTTTAATGCTTAATTTTTAAGGTATTATATGAATTATCTGGCATATAAATGTTTGTCGTTTACCAGTGCAGAGGTCTTGTTTTTCACCATCTGATGGCTCTTCTTGTCCCTGTTCAGTCCTCTCTCTCTCCTAAAACAGACAAAGAAAAGAGTTACTCACATTGCATTCCTTTCAATTGAATACCTAGATAATCTCTTCAAGCAAAGTTTCTTCAATACTTTTACATTCCACAAAGAGTTCTTATAGTGGAAATGTTCTTCACACTAAGAAAACACAGGTTCTGTTTCAGAACTGTTCACTGAAAGGTTCTTTGGGGATCCAATGGTTCTTCTATGGCATCACTATGAACCCCCCTTTTTGAAACCTTTATTTTTAAGAGTGTAGTTTCTTCAGATCTCTGCATACAGTAGATTGTAGGCATCATCTGTTAACAGCTAAAGTGAAGCCTTGCTAAAGATCTACTCCATAAATGATTTCCTAAAAAATCATGAAACGCTAAAGAATCATGAAAAGAATCTAAAAGCTTGATTTGTGATTGATAATGTGTAAGTAATTAGTCATTACAGTGTGAGCGTTCATTGCGCTGGTGCCTCTGCTGGTGTGCGCTGGCACACGTGACTGCAAAACTTCACGTAGGTTGTAGAAACTGGGTCTGTGAAGTTCACTCTCATATTTGCGAAGCAAAGTCCAAAGACCCTCAGGATCCTGAGAAGTGAAAGAGACATTAATTCACACAATAAACATCATCTGCTCTGCACACAGAATGTTTGGTTTATTTACTACTTTGCTTTTCATATTCTTTAACTTCATTTTTGTATTTGCACGATCTATTTTTAGCTTAGTTTAAATTTGACAAATGCACAGTTCATCTTTTAGAATTGCTACAGTATGTACTATGGTTCTGTTCAAAATGGAATACTTGCATACTGATCACTGCACAGTACAGTATGCTGTATACTGTAATGCGTGTGAGATTCACCAAATCTGGCAGAGAGTTTAAAATGGTCCAGGCCTCGTCATCTTGTGCTTGTGTCAGCTGGGTCAGCAAATGAGTGGCACACTTCCCCCATGAGACATCTATCCCAGAACACCCTGGGGCGAGTGGTCCGGGATAAGAACCATGTGCTTCCTGTAGAGAGGCTTTGATCTGCTGCAGGCTCCACACACAGCTCTGTTCCACCGCGTATCCATGAACCACATCTGAAAGATAGACACGTATGCACACTTTAATGAAAACCAGAGGCACATTTTACCGCTGATGTGCTTCTAATGTTAAGTCACTAATCAGTTCACCCAAAAATGAAGCCCAAATCATACTAATTTGGAACAACATGAGGGTGAGTAAATGATGACAGGAATTTTATTTCACTTTTGTAGTGGTGTGTGTGTTTTTATATGTAGTTGATGTTTTTAACTGTTGTTTTTCTGAATGTTTCCCTCAAGGTCACTCAGGGAAAGCCTGTGTAAGATCTCCACCAATCGTTTCCTTTCTTGCTCCAGACACAGAACCAAGCACTGCAGCACAGCCTGATGGGTAATAAACAAAATAATCAATCTATAATAAAATTGTACATAACACAAGCATATGAGGCAAATATTTGAACCTTTAGGTCATTTTGGAATGATTATACAGTATATTACAAGATAATCACTCACAAAACTATGTATTTAGTTTACTGTTCATAAAGCTGGCTTATGAGGAGACCAAATTAATTTACCATGTTTTTCCTAAATTTCCCATAATTTTTTGTAAGAATGATACAATATATAGTATTTACAATATACATTAAAGGGGTCATGTGATGCAATTTAAATTTTTCCTTTCTCTTTGGAGTGTAACAAGCTCTTGGTGCATAAAGAAGATCTGTAAAGTTGCAAAGACTAAAGTCTCAAATCCAAAGAGATATTCTTTATAAAAGTTAAGAGTTAACCACCGCTACCTAAAACGGCTCGTTCTAACACGCCCCCACGTCTACGTCACGATGTGGGAAGATTTGCATAATGCCGCCCAAATGTTCACGCAAAGAAAGAAGGCGTAACTTTTATTCTCGCTGTAGTATTGTTGTTGCTGCCGCCGCCATGTCGTGAGGGCGCTGTGTGTTTCGTTGTGAAAGCGAAACTAACTTACTTTGTTTGGCCTTCCAAAAGAAGATGATATCCGCTTCGTCAGGCCTAGAGCTGATCCGTGCTGGTCGCTGAGGAAATAAAATCACAGCACACCTCACTTTTCAGACCGATGAGCTTTGTAAAAATCTACGCGTTTCAGAAAGGCGGGGCATAGAGCAGAAACAATAATGTACAGTATGTGGAAAATAAAGTGTTGTTTTAACCTTAAACCACATAAACACATTTCATTACACCAAATACACAAAATAATGTTCTTTTTAGCAACATCATATGACCCCTGTAAATATTTTATTCAGCAAGGATGCATTAAATTTATCAAAATTGACAGTAAAGAAAATTATAAAGTTACAAACGATTTATATTTCAAATAAATGCGGTTCTTTTGAACTTTCTTTTCATCATAAATTCCTGAAGAAAAACATATTATGGTTTCCACAAAAATATTAAACTATTTTCAACACTGATAATAATAAGAAATGGTTTTTGAGCAGCAAATCAGCATATTAAAATGATTTCTGAAGGATCATGTGACACTGAAGACTGGAGTAATGATCACAGGAATAAATTTAATAAAAATAAAAGTTCTTTTAAATTGTAATAATATTTCACAATATTACTATTTTTACTATATTTTATATGAGCACCAATCATGGTTTTTTCATTCCAACCAAAATTCTTTGAACTTATAACACAACATGCTGTAACTTCTGAACTCACAAATAGGAATTTGGAAGACTTGAAGGCACCAAATGTCATGTATATGTGCACACATTACCTGTTGTGCGCAATTTCCTGTTTTCCAGCCCTGCTGTGTTTTAGCAGTGGGATCCAGTTTTTCCTGAAGCCAGATCCTGGTGAGATCCTGACTGACTGAACCTCTCATATAAGGCCTAGAGCACACACAGATGGTTTGGATTCAAGCTTGCACACATCGGAGGGAAAGTAGGTGGATGTGTCAGCATGTAATGTTTTAAATACGGATGATGTGTCCACTTCCCATATTTAACATGCTCACCATCTGTCCCAGTGCTGTCTGGCGACCAGCAGTGCAGTGTAGGACTGATTCTCTTTCTCGGCTCTCCTCACAGCGACACACATACTGAGATATATAATACGCAGAGCTTCCCGTCCCAATCTGCAGGAGCAGTAAATCACAACACAACTTCTGCAACCATTAGCATGTTTAATACTACAGATTGATATTGACATTAAAAGGTCATGCTTAACTATGCCTGATATGACGGTCAAAGTTTCTAGTTATGCATGCTCATATTTATTATGTCATAGAGTGTTGAAGGAAGGACATATTTTTCTAGGCTAAAACCAGTAAATTAGTTGTTTTAGCACTTCCGGTTCCATTGTCGCAAATTCAGTGGATTTCTTGAATGTTTTTTAATTAAATGTGTGATCTGCGGTTAAAACAAGCTCAAGATATTTTCACATTTTATTCTTCGATATAAAATACATCAGTAATACACAGTTGGGGAAAGTTACTTTTAAAAGTAATGCATTACAATATTGCGTTACTCCATAAAAAAGTAACTAATTACGTTACTTAGTTACTTTTTATGGAAAGTAATGCGTTATGTTACTTTTGTGTTACATTTTAAATCTGGACAGGGCTTGCTTGTTTGTTTTTAAAATAATTAAAAAAAATTTTGGGCAAATATAAAAGCCTTTTCACACCAAAAGTGAAATGAATAAGCCTCAGGCTGAAGGGAAAGTAAATTTACGTCCGTACAGTAGAATGCAGAAGAAGACATTTCAACACACTTCAGCAATAAAAAAAAGACACACAGATGTTTGCCTAGAGTAATTTGTGCTTATTAATATGGTTGAACTGGATCATCGAAGGTCAGAAGCAAAGACATTGGTTAATAGAATGGGATTAAATACATAAAGGATATTTGTGTTGTTTAACATTTAATAATTGCAGGTTTGCGTCATTGCGAGTTGCATTATATATTGCATTATTTTTATTCATTTTGAGGAATACTGAATCGGTTTTGTTTTTTTGTGAGTGAGATGAAGTCATGCATATTCATATTTATTTTAGAACTACAGTTACATCTTCTGATTTCTCAACATGGGGACAGGAGAGCTGTCGATCAATAAATTGGAAAAAAAAGTCACTTGCGTTACTTATTTGAAAAAGTAACTCAGATATTCTCTTGTAAATTAAAAAGTAATGCATTACTTTACTATTTACTTGAAAAAAGTAATCTGATTACGTAACTCGCGTTACCTGTAATGCGTTACCCCCAACACTGAGAATACACACTAACTTCTGGGTTGGCCTACAAAAATGCGTCATCGCTGCAACACTACATTGCCTTCAAAATTGATTCTCAGAGTTGCCACTAGGGGCGCTATTGTAGGCAAAACCATAAATTGTCTTCTTCTATGGTTAGTTAAGGTCATCATGTGTCTGGACTAAATCGGCTTTAGCTGAGATATTTGAGACTTACTGATGCTTTAAGCCAATCACATGCATTTATGAGAAATCATCAACCAATAAACACAATAGAATGACCTGTTCATGAGTGAGCTGATCGACTCCTTCTCATCCTGATAATGTGACTCCAGCTCTGACAGGAAGATGACAGCGGACCAAGCCTGTTCCCTCGGTTTAGATGACCAAGCCTGATCTCTAGGTTTAACACTCTCAGGACAGCCTCGCAAGACCACAGAACCACAGCTCCTGCCATATTCATCAAATATAATTCATGTAAAATGTATCTGAACCACAGCTCCTACCATATTCATCAAAAATAATGAATAATGTATTTGGTAGCACTTAATTGAAGCTTATATATATATATATATATATATATATGTGCATATAAAAGTATTTTGGTAACACTTTACAATAAGGTCCTGTTATTTAACGTTAATTTTAACATGAATGCATTAACTAACATTAACAGTGAACAATACATTTATTACAGTATTTATTCATCTTTGTTACTGTTAAAATAAAATAAAAGTACAACAATTAATTGTTAGTTCCACTGAATAATATTAAAGAGATACAACTTTTGGTTTTAATGTTTAAGTAAATGTTGAAATTAACATTGTTTAATAAAATACATTTCATGTTAAAGAGTGCATTTAACTAAGTAAAACTTTGTGTTACTATTATTTTTAATGCATCATGCCTCATCATGCATCTTATATTAGATTGTATGATCTCATGAATAATTGTAACCACAGTTATAAAACATAACACTTATCTATCATTGTTGTTACACCTTTGAAAAGTATAATGCATCAAAACATTGATATACCAAATATATAATGGCAGACTCAAAAGTCAGCAACTGCACATACAGATGCACAAATAACGAATAGTACCTGTAGCACCGGAGGGCCCCGGGAAGCCCACACACCTGAAGCCAGTCTCTGTGTCTGAAAGCCAGCTCTACACACACTCCTAGTTCACACACACATTCTGTCTGATCCCATGCCGACATCGAGTCCCACCAAACAACACCTGTAATGATGTGTGATAAGATACTGTTAAACTATTCTGTGAAAGGGAACGTTTATGAACTCAGTATATCTGTTACCATACTCATCCTGCAACATCTCTCGGTACAGTCGCTCTCTGATGACTTCATACTTGTAGTCCAGGAGCTGGAGGATGTCAGTAGTGCTGGGACAGATCTTGCCCGCTCGCATGACGCCAGTGTTCTTCTGAGAAAGAGACAGTAGGACACTCCACACGCCGTCAAGAACGAGTCTGAACCGAAAGGAATATACACTGATTTTATTCAATGGGATTGTGAGCAGCTGAATGAAAGAGTGTGTGCTTAAAGTGACCTGGTGTAGAGTCTCTTCGCTCTGTTCTGAAGACACAAGATACTAAACTGCTCTGGATCCTGCTCTCAGAAAAAAAACAATCACAAAAGATGCACACATACATTTAGCAGATGCCTTTCTCCAAAGTGATTAACAAATGAGTGAATGAGCTAAAATAGAGTGCAAAGCTGATTAACTAAAAACATACAAAATAATACAAATGATATATTAATATAATGCAATATTATATACTCATTATTATATGACTTGGTTTTCTACCTGTTGCCTGGAGCTGAAGTTGATTGTTGAAGATTGTGTGTTTTGTTTATGATCAATTCTACCAGCCTTCAACATCTGGAGAGCCCAGTACAGCTACAGAAAATATAAGCCATTCACATCCTTGAATTTGCAACAATATAACTTCACAATTTATATAATATAATATCATTTCACAAATTGACACGATTTCCGAATTCAAGCACCCAAAAGACCCAAAAATTACAAGTATGTTTTTTGTTAATATTATTTCCGTCAATCCTAAAACAGCACAATGAAATGCACAATTCAAAATGCAAGAAAAATCCTTCATATTAACATGGTACATTGCAACAAATTTATTAAACCCAAAAATTACAAGTATGTTTTTTGTTAATATTATTTCCGTCAATCCTAAAACACAGCACAATGAAATGCACAATTCAAAATGCAAGAAAAATCCTTCATATTAACATGGTACATTGCAACAAATTTATAATTTTTTTTTAGAATGAAGTTATTTCTTAATTTAGATTAAGTATAAATAAGAAAAAAATATATATAGTCAGAAATAAAGAGAAATACTGTATAGACAGAATTGAATGTAATTGAAAAAAGACCTCTTCTCTGTTCTCACGTTGTTTCTCCATCACTAGGAGAACATGCAGAACTCCTCGGGCTGAACATGACAAGCCTCCAGTCTGACCTCTGACCTGAACACATCACACAAAACATTTCTCTTTCTGCTTCTTTTCTGTCTCACTCTTCTCATTCATGAGATTCTGAGACAGCAGAACATCTTGTTCACCTGTGCAATGGCTCTCTTTGTCTCGTCCAGGCCGGCGGTGATGAGGAAGACTCTCTTATAGAGGGAACAGATCATGTCCACGCCGACCTCATCATCCTCATGTACACCCATCGCCTCACAGACCAAATGAAAACACTCTTCCATCCTAAAAAAGACAAAGCACCTTGTGTAAGCTCGATTTCATCGTACCAAAAAAAATTATATCTATATACTGCACACACAATCATCATAATAAAATGAGTTCTTGCCGTACTTCATAATCAAATTCAAATATAACATAGTTTTACCTTATATAATTTAAACATGAAAAGAGAAAGTGTCTCACTTGTTCTGAGAGTTTATCTTCATGAATGATGCATGAATACAACAAAGCCACGTCTGTTGCCGAGGAAAGCGTTCGAGTCAGATTACAGAAGAGGACCTTCAGCTCAGCGCTGACCACACTCTTCCTCAGACAAATCATTACGCTCATTTAGTGATGATACTTAAACACTAAAAAGCCTGGCTGAATCCAAGATAGATAGCTACTTATGATAGATTTGACATTTTTTTGGTTGAATTTAACCATTTAGGATTTTTATTTAGTTTTTTTTTTTCATTCAAGATTGTTTTTTTTTTTTTAAATAGCAACCAAATATTTTAAGACTATAAACAATACAATTATTAAAATTATATAACCATGTAATGTTTACTGTAAATCTAAATTAAATTTGAGATTTTTTTTTACATCCGGTGACTTACATGATGGCAAAAAAAATAAAAATGAAAAATCCACCAACAGTTCATAATCAAATATGTCAAACACATATGAAAATGACTGGTAGAAAAAATAAGTATTGCACTTTTCCTTTACTGTTTTTCACTAAAAGGGTAATGTGAATAACCCAAATAAGAACAAACACAGGCTGGGTAACAGTGGGATTTTGTGTAATAACGTGACACAGTAAATATGAGAATACAATGTTTATGACAATGTCATTCACAAAAACTGACGGTTTACAGAACCTGAGAATGTCAATGCATCTGATGAATATAACAATCATAACTCAAAATAATCCTGTGAAGGCACTGTTAGATTTAGCTCGTGTTTCTATTTTTATTTAGATTCACTGTCAGTGTTGCAAATGAAGTGTCTTTATAACATATTGCTTATAAAACTATGTATTTTAAGAGAGTAACAATATATTTAAATCACAATACCAGTGCAACAGCCAAAAAACCCAGATCAAAAACAGTGCAGATAAAATTATGCATATTTGCAGATCCATATTGTTCAACTAATATTAATTTCTTTCAAAATATCAAATTAAAGAGGAAAAGTCCAGAAAAGCAACTTATGGCATGCTAAAAAAAAAAAAATCATAATTCATTATTATTAAAAAAAATGCTTTTTCCTCTTTGTACTCTTGTTCTGTTGTGACGAAAAAGGAGTTCAACTTTGTCCATCCTCCTATCAGTGGAAGGACGTAAAAATGAGCTCCATGAAACACAGGTTAACACAGTATCCTGTAATCAGTCAGAAACACTTACACACAGTAGCACCAATAAAACAATTCAACAAAACAACTAAATGCAGTATACAGTTGAAGACTATTTATGTGGTTTGTGATATAAAGTAAAGCTTAAATGTGCTTTAAGTTTAAGCATTTTAAAGTCAACACAAAACTCTATTCGTAATTCGGGGAAGCCTGTTTCCATCACAGGTTAAAAAATCTAAAGTTTTGACCTCATAATTTTGACTTTTTTTCTTGCAAATCTGAGAAAAACAGTCTGATTTGTGAGCTACAAATTCTGAATTGCGAGACAAACTCAAGAATCCGCGCAATTCTGATATTTTTCATTTCACAATTCAAACTATTTTTCTCAGAATTCTGAGTTTACAAAAGAGTCTGAATTGTTAGATGAAAAAGCAATTACCTTTTTTTTTCATCTGTTGCGGAAACAAGTGTCCATAGTAATTTGATGTATTTCTGAGTGAAACAGGATATTTGTTTTAATTATTTTTAATGTTACAATTTTTTTTGGGAAATAACGTACACTAATAAATCTTATAGTGTAAGACCAGGAATATGAATTAAAAAGAAATAAAGCAAATTCTGATTTTGTGTTGACTTAAAGAGCTTGTTGTGGTTCATCAGATCTCAGTTTTAGCTGGTTTGACTCCACGTGATGTTTGGTCGAGTTTGTGGATCTCAGAGATTGCCGTGGATAATTTTCGGGCATTTCTCGGGGGCGATGCAGTGAGCATTGTGTTCCACCAGGCCAGCGGGACACTGGCATCCCGGCACACAGGGTTTGAAGCAGTGAGCCTCGATCACGCCAAGCGGCACATCTTTGTTAAAACACGTCTTAGGACACGGCGGCCCGCATTCATCAAACACATAGCCACGGTCAAGCGGACAGCCCACGGCTGTAGGGATGAAGGAGGGAAAGGATGGAGTTAAACTAAAGCATAACAAATATCAAATAAAAAAAATTCCCTTGTATAAACATAAATACATAACTACATGTATATGTCCTTACATTTTAATATATTGTGTTAATATGCACTGCTCAAAAATATTAAAGAAACACTTTTTAATCAGAGTATAGCATCAAGTCAATTAAACTCCTGGGATATTGAGCTGGTCAGTTAAGTAGCAGCGGGGGATGTTAATCAGTTTCAGCTGCTTTGGTGTTAATGGAATTAACAACAGGTGCATTAGATGGGCAACAATGAGACAACCCCCAAAACAGGAATGGTTTTACAGGTGGAGGCCACTGACATTTTTTCCCCTACTCATCTTTTCTGACTGTTTTTCACTAGTTTTGCATTTGGCTCGGGTCAGTGTCACTACTGGTAGCACGAGGCGATACCTGGACCCTACAGAGGTTGCACAGGCAGCCCAACTCCTCCAGGATGGCACATCAATACGTGCCATTGCCAGAAGGTTTGCTGTATCTCCCAGCACAGTCTCAAGAGCATGGAGGAGACAGGCAGTTACTCTAGGAGAGCTGGACAGGGCCGTAGAAGGTCCTTAACCCATCAGCAGGACCGGTATCTGCTCCTTTGTGCAAGGAGGAACAGGATGAGCACTGCCAGAGCCCTACAAAATTATCTCCAGCAGGCCACTGGTGTGCATGTCTCTGACCAAACAATCAGAAACAGACTTCAAGAGAGTGGCCTGAGGGCCCGATGTCCTCTAGTGCTCACTGCCCGGCACCGTGGAGCTCGATTGGCTTTTGCCATTGAACACCAGAATTGGCAGGTCTTCACTGGTCTCCAGTCTTCACTGGTGCCCTGTGCTTTTCACAGATGAGAGCAGGTTCACCCTGAGCACATGTGACAGACGTGAAAGGGTCTGGAGAAGCCGTGGAGAGCGTTATGCTGCCTGTAACATCGTTCAGCATGACCGGTTTGGTGGTGGGTCAGTGATTGTCTGGGGAGGCATATCCATGGAGGGACACACAGACCCCTACAGGCTAGACAATGGCACCCTGACTGCCATTAGGTATCGGGATGAAATCCTTGGACCCATTGTCAGACCCTACGCTAGTGTAGTGGGTCCTGGGTTCCTCCTGGTGCATGACAATGCCCGGCCTCATGGGGCGAGAGTAATCAGGCAGTTCCTGGAGGATGAAGGAATTGATACCATTGAATGGCCCCCACACTCACCTGACCTAAATCCAGTAGAACACCTCTGGGACATTATGTTTCGGTCCATTCACTTAGATTTTTTGGGTGTCTTTGACTTCAGCCCTCTGTAGGTTGATAATTTTCATTTCCATCAAATGATGTGGCATCCTTTCGTTCCTAACACATTATCCAGTCCATATCAGTATAGATATCCAGCATGATATTTTTCCCCATTGAGATCTGATGCGTTTTCAAAGTGTTCCTTTAATTTCTTTGAGCAGTTTTAGTATTATATATTAATACATAAAGAATTGTCGCTTTTTTGAATTATTGAAAAATATGTGACAATCTACACCACCGTTCAAGTTTTAAAACGGTAAGATTTTTAAAATGGTTTTGAAGTAGTCTCTTCTGTCCACCAAAGCTGCATTTATTTTATCCAAAATACAAAAAAAAATATAGAAATATAATGATTTTTTTTTACAATTTAAAATAACTGTTTTCTATTTTAAAATGTAATGTATTAAGCTGAATTTTCAGCATCATTACTCCAGTCTTCAGTGTCACGTGATCCTTCAGAAATCATTCTAATATGCTGATTTGATGCTCAAGAAACATTTATGATTATCATTAATGTTGAAACCAGTTGTGTGCAATTTCAGTTTCAAAAGAACAGCATTTACCTGAAATAGATATCTTTTGTAACATATTTTTATATGTATCAATATATAGCTATACAGTACATGGCCTATGCATATATTGCAGTATACTGAAAAACATAAGCACCAACATACTGTATTATGTTTTCCAGTATATTGTTTCATTTCATAAGGGTCAGCTGTACAGAAGACAAATGTCATTATTCAGCTCAATTTAGTGAAATATTGATTCAGTTTATTCAATAACAGTGTCAATGTTGCAATATTCATCAATTATGAAAGAAATTTAATTCAGCTATAAAGCAGCTCTACAGAAAACAATAGTATTATTATTCAGTTCAAGTCAGTTCAGTGTTTATCCAGATCAGTTTCAAAGTTGTACTGTACTGTATGTGTATTTGTCACTCACCGCAGAGTGTCGGCGACCTCCACTGCAGGATAACTCCAGCCTCACGGCACTCAGACGCGTAAGCCTCCAACACGTCACACAAACACTCGTCTATATTGGAGCCGCAGGCACACAGATCATACACACACGAAGCATAGAACATCTCGGGTTGCACCAGCTTATGACAGCGCTCAAACACGGGCGACTTCAGCACTGCGCAGCGAGCATTCGCAGTCTTACGGGCCGAGTATCCTGCTTCTTTACATGGGTGAATGTTTATCGCATCAGGACACTGAACACTTGGATTTCCACTGCCCACCTGCAAGGAGAACAAAGTACATATAATTTAACATTCATGTGAAATACATGCTATACTAATTACAATAAAAAATGATGCATCAGAGCTGATATGCTTAGCCTTGGTGTATAAATGGGAAAACCGGTTTTGTTTTCCCGCATTCTCCATCAAAAACTGTCCCATTTCTATGTTTGCTGTCAGCTACTATACCACATATCAATAAGCAACCACAGCATAAAGATGTTTTAGCATCTTAACCTTCCAGTTGTTTCCAAACACTGCTTCAGAGTTGGTGATTTGTCCATTGCGTAGTTTCGTGTCGTCCTGAGGGTAGTTATTGAAGTTGCCACATAAACCACACATGTGCTTCTTGTAGGTACCAGGAACACTGACTTCCAGATGAGAACGACCATTCCACAACACCTTACATCACAATCAGCAAATAAACTCACAAGTGTCATCATGAAATTCATTTAAAAACATTACAAATAAATCCTATAGGATATATTTCCTATAGGAGACTGAACACAGAGTGAATTCATGCAGAGGCTGTACCTTCAGCCCAACATTGGTGTTCAGGAGGATGGTGTTGGTTTTGCGCTCCAGGTAAACATACGGTTCTTTAAGAAACGGCAGAGACACTTGCTGATAATCAACCTGAGGCATGGACAAAAAGAAAAAAAAAGATTTATCTGTATGTCATGTGACCATTAACCTACATCAATATAATGTAAACACACGCATATGTAAAACCATGTCTGCATTTGTGATCGGAGAAACGACAAACAACAAGAGCTACTCTACACTGCTCAAAACTCACATTTAAAACATCAGTGACAAATCCTTTAAATATGAAAACATACTTACAGGCTGTGAGTCAGCATTATTTGTCAGCTTCATAGACTGTGGTCAGTATGCACGCCGAAGGGGAAACGGGAACTGAATTCACCAGAACACCGGCGGCTACTCTCCCAGGAAACAGTCCTAGTCCTCCGTAAAATGCGTTGCACACATCTGAATATTTGGTTTGAACTGTTCTAGAACAGTGTTGTAAATACAACTTAATCACTGATTTCTATTTGTGTCCTCTTTTGGAAGACCAAACAAAGTAGTTTCGCTTTCACAACGAAACACACAGCGTCTCCACGACATGGTGGCAGCAACAATACTACTGCGAGATTCAAAGTTACACCTTCTTTCTTTGCGTATACATTTGGGCGGTGTTATGCAAATATTCCCACACAGTGACGTAGATATGTGGGGGTGTGTTTAAACGAGGCGTTTTAGGAGGGCGTGGACGAGTCTTAACTTTTATAAAGAATATCACTTTGAGACTTTAGTCTTTGCAACTTTAGGGATCTTATCTATTCACGAACAGCTTGTAACACTCCAAAGAGAAAGGAAAACTTGAAATTGCATCATATGACCCCTTTCAATTATTGAAATAGTAACTGATACTATTTTAGGCAAAAAAGGGAATAGTGAGAATTCAAATAAACTATAAAAACCATTTCAAAATATACAAAATACCATATTTATGGTAAGCAATGAAAAAGTTTAAACAACATTGTAAAACCTATCACCTTGACAATCCAGTCCTGAAACAGCTGTACCACAATATCTCCAATAAACACAGTCACTTCTTTAGTCCAAGACACTCCTTTACGTCCCCGGTCCTCATTAGACACATGAACACTGGAACACAAACACAAGTGTCTGTTCAGACTATGTACATATGGACTACACTTTTTAAATCTCTTTTTAAAATAATGTTGCTAACTTGCATTTTTGGGTGAATTATTCTTCTAATGCACAAAATACACTACTGTTCAAACATTTGGGATCGGTCTCATGCTCACACTCATTTGATAAAAAAATACAGTGAAAACAGTACTACTGTGAAATAATATTCTGAGAAAAAAAGTCAGAATTGCATGTTTATATCTTGCAATTCTGACTTTGTAACTCGCAATTGCAAGTTTATATCTCAGTTCTGAGAAAAAAAGAATTGTGAGATACATTCACAATTACCTTTTTATTTTTAATTCAGTGGCAGAAACAGGCTTTCATATTTTTCTGTTTGAATGTATTTTAAAATGTAACTCATTTCTGTGAAGCAAAGCTGAATTTTCAGCATCATTACTCCAGTCTTCAGTGTGACATGATCCTTCAGAAATCATTCTAATATGTTGATTTGCTGATCAAGAAACATATCTTAATATTATCAATGAAAACAGACATGCTGCTTAATATTTTTGTGGAAATTGTGATATTTTTCAGAACAAAAAGTTAAAAAAAACAGCATTTATTTCAAAGATTTTTTGTAACAAATGTCTGTACTGTCCCTTCTGATCAATTTAATGCATTCTTGCTGGAACAAAAGCATTCATTTCTTTTTTTAAATCTTACTGATATGATATGATTGAGACAATATACTGAGCACCTGAAGTCTCCGCCCTCACAGTCCTGAGCCAGAACATATGTGCACTTCCCCTGGAAGTTCACCATCTTTCCATCAAACGTTCGGTAGTGAGGGTCTCCAAACACAATGCAGGTGGCGGGGTGAGGAATGCAGTGAGGACAACACATTCCCGGAACCAGAGCCGGCATTTCATCCTACAAACACACAAATGTACGATACATTCAGCTCAGTTACTATTCAAAAATATCCTCACTAATACATTAAAACCGGTCAAACACCGACTTGTGAGTTTCAGTAGGTTTACATCTATGTGAAGTCCTCACTATTATATAGTATCCTCAAAGGTGTATTGTCATCCTACCGAGGCACATGTGAGCGTTGGGCATCTCTGGGTCTGGCAGTGCACTTCTCCGTACACACAGGTGCAGGACGTACACTTGTCCACTTCCCAGTGGTCATTGTGGTTGTACCGCTGACCATCGTACACACACTCTGCATGAGCGTCTTTGGAGTAAACCACAGTTATGATGCCTGTGCACTCAGGACAGCACTTCCCAGGCTTCTTCACTTTGATCGATCCATTGGGACAATCGAGAGGAGGACACTCCTGCAGATCACACTCGATATGCCCTTGCTAAAACACACACACACACACACACACACACATTACTTAAAAAATGTGCTTAATACTTCATTATGTTATTTTTAAAGGGCTAATGGTGTGATTAAAAGCATCAAAACTATTTCCTAATAAAACTGACATAAAGAATTTGATTTGAGATGTTCCATCAAATAAAAAAAGTCACAATTTTAGTTTACCTTAAATTTGTGATGAGCTTTTGTCTTTTTATTTTTTAATATTTCTATTTAGCTTTCATTTATTTTTATTGCAATTTTAGTTACTTTAGTACTTTAAAACCTTCATCCGTCCCTCCCGAACCTATAACAAAAGTGTCCCTTGTGGGTCAAAATGACCCGAAGGCCAAAAATGAAACAAATTTTATTTTTGGTCCAGAAAGCGTATATTGGTCCATTTTTATATATTTTTTTCAAATTTTTTATGTAGGTTTTTTTAAAATTATTTTTTGGTGATTTTTATTTTATTCACATTAAATTCTGGATATTTTTATGAAAATTGTATATTTTTATAAATGTTTTCACCAAAAACAAAACAAAGACAGACACAATTTCTGCATATTTATACTTTAAACATGATGATCCATCAGGACCTAGTTCACTGAGTGTCTCTGATGCCATCTGGCGGGGGAAAATTACATAAAATTGCATTTTATGATTACAGCCACTAGAGGGGCCTATTGAATCTTATGGAGATTCTTAAATGAACCAAACTACACCAACTTGAGGCTTCATTAAGCTTTCAGATATATATCAAAACATTAAAAATATATATATTTTGTAAAAAAAAAAGAAATTGATACTGAATTTTAATCCAAACACATGCATATTCATACAGTTTCATAAATATGTAATAAATATAAAAGATAAATGTTAAAATATAAATATGATATAAACTCATTGGTCTCCACCCCATCACTCAAATTTAACTGTCAAGTAAAAAACTAAATTCTAAATTCAGCAGAAACATCATAAATGCTATATAAATGCTATAATGTGTTTCAATGGGAGTGTGTGTGTGTGTGTGTGTGTGTTCCTGTGTGTGTGGGTATGTGAGTTTTTTGTGCATTGGGGACATTCTGCAGTCTCAGCCCTTTGTTTGGGTATGCATCTTTTCTGGATTGTGTCAGATTTTATATAGTAAAAAAATCAAATAAATAAAAAAATGCTGTTTTTTTTCGGACATTCCATTCATTCCTATGGTCGGGTCAAAATGAAAATTACTTTTTTTTATTACACCCTTATTACACCCACATAGAATCCTCGAATCGACTCAAAATTTTTTGTGTGTGCTCCATGCTCAAGTGTGACAAAATTAAATTAAAAAAATCTGCGATGGACACTTTTGATACTTTTTTTTATAGCACCCACTTAAACTGCTCGGATTTGCTCGAATTCATGTATTCGTTTTTTCATGTATTCCCGGTTCAAGTGTGACAAAAGTAACAAAGTCTCATAACATAACGATCAACGCTCGATTTTTAAAAAATCTTTAAAAATGAGTATTGGGTCAAAATGACCCGAGGGACGGATGAGGGTTAAAGTGTGCTTAATACTCCATTAAAAGTCAATAAAATATGAGTATAAATATTTTGCTGCAGATGCAAGTCTGTTTGACATCAGAGTTTGGTTTGTTTGATTGATGTGGCAGTTCTTTCACATTAAGAAGTATCAAAACAACCATTTCTAGATAAAACAGTGATGA
This sequence comes from Sinocyclocheilus grahami, assembly GCF_001515645.1. Taxonomy (NCBI): domain Eukaryota; kingdom Metazoa; phylum Chordata; class Actinopteri; order Cypriniformes; family Cyprinidae; genus Sinocyclocheilus; species Sinocyclocheilus grahami. The sequence continues at coordinate 402,209 of NW_015506149.1, forward strand.
ATTAAACAGTTTGACTATCATCAAAAATAACATTAAACAGACAAAATTTTATGTAAAATTATTATAATTTTTAGTACTTATTGTTTTCAGAGTTTGGTTCATTCGGTTGAGTTGTTTCATGTTAAAAAGTATCAAAACAACAATTCCAGATATAACCAACTGAATGTGATTTGAGATGTTTCATCAAAAATAACAAAAAGTTCAAAATTTAGTTTGTTTTCATTTTTATATATTTCTATTTAGCTTTAAATAATTTTTAATTCCAGTTTCTGGTACATGGTTTCAGTACATCATTTCAAAATGTGCTTAATACTCCATTAACATAATTTTTTTTAGAGCTATTAGTGTGACTAGTTAGTGGGACTCTAGAACTTTTGGTCCATATGCAACAGAGTTTGGTTTGTTTGATGTGAGAGTTTGCTGAGTTTGCATCAAACAATACCCCCCCAAACAAAAA
>NW_015506149.1:407563-411886 GCF_001515645.1 Sinocyclocheilus grahami
TTGAGGCTTCATTAAGCTTTCAGATATATATCAAAACATTAAAAATATATATATTTTGTAAAAAAAAAAGAAATTGATACTGAATTTTAATCCAAACACATGCATATTCATACAGTTTCATAAATATGTAATAAATATAAAAGATAAATGTTAAAATATAAATATGATATAAACTCATTGGTCTCCACCCCATCACTCAAATTTAACTGTCAAGTAAAAAACTAAATTCTAAATTCTAAAATTCAGCAGAAACATCATAAATGCTATATAAATGCTATAATGTGTTTCAATGGGAGTGTGTGTGTGTGTGTGTGTGTGTTCCTGTGTGTGTGGGTATGTGAGTTTTTTGTGCATTGGGGACATTCTGCAGTCTCAGCCCTTTGTTTGGGTATGCATCTTTTCTGGATTGTGTCAGATTTTATATAGTAAAAAAATCAAATAAATAAAAAAATGCTGTTTTTTTTCGGACATTCCATTCATTCCTATGGTCGGGTCAAAATGAAAATTACTTTTTTTTATTACACCCTTATTACACCCACATAGAATCCTCGAATCGACTCAAAATTTTTTGTGTGTGCTCCATGCTCAAGTGTGACAAAATTAAATTAAAAAAATCTGCGATGGACACTTTTGATACTTTTTTTTATAGCACCCACTTAAACTGCTCGGATTTGCTCGAATTCATGTATTCGTTTTTTCATGTATTCCCGGTTCAAGTGTGACAAAAGTAACAAAGTCTCATAACATAACGATCAACGCTCGATTTTTAAAAAATCTTTAAAAATGAGTATTGGGTCAAAATGACCCGAGGGACGGATGAGGGTTAAAGTGTGCTTAATACTCCATTAAAAGTCAATAAAATATGAGTATAAATATTTTGCTGCAGATGCAAGTCTGTTTGACATCAGAGTTTGGTTTGTTTGATTGATGTGGCAGTTCTTTCACATTAAGAAGTATCAAAACAACCATTTCTAGATAAAACAGTGATGAATTAAACAGTTTGACTATCATCAAAAATAACATTAAACAGACAAAATTTTATGTAAAATTATTATAATTTTTAGTACTTATTGTTTTCAGAGTTTGGTTCATTCGGTTGAGTTGTTTCATGTTAAAAAGTATCAAAACAACAATTCCAGATATAACCAACTGAATGTGATTTGAGATGTTTCATCAAAAATAACAAAAAGTTCAAAATTTAGTTTGTTTTCATTTTTATATATTTCTATTTAGCTTTAAATAATTTTTAATTCCAGTTTCTGGTACATGGTTTCAGTACATCATTTCAAAATGTGCTTAATACTCCATTAACATAATTTTTTTTAGAGCTATTAGTGTGACTAGTTAGTGGGACTCTAGAACTTTTGGTCCATATGCAACAGAGTTTGGTTTGTTTGATGTGAGAGTTTGCTGAGTTTGCATCAAACAATACCCCCCCAAACAAAAATGTGAGTTTTGTGTTTCTCCTGAAATGGTTTCCTGACAATTAAATGTTAGTTTTCCTCACATTGCAGATGCAGGTGACACACTCGTTCTCCTTGTCTGTCCATCTCCGGCCGTTTGACACGCGGGTTTGGTTGCCCTCTAATACACACTCTGAGACACACACATATACGGATGAGCACACATGTACAGCGTTGCACTGTTTCTGATAGAGAGACTCTTTACCATCACAGACGGGGCAGCAGGAATCCGGCGGTGTGTGCAGATTGGCCGGAGGGCAGCTGAGAGGAGGACAGCCACGATGGATACATGTCCACGTCAAATCCTACACAAACACATCACTCATACATCATATCAACGCACATGGCTTTTTAAAACAGTAGTGTGTGTGTTTATATACCTTGCACTGACAGGTAAAACACGGATCATCAGTGGCCAACACTTCATTACCGATCAGTGTAGCTGTGCAATTACTGAGGGGCTCTGAAACACAAACCACAAGAATACAACTATCATCCTATAACATTCATTTTAAAATCAAATGATCTGGAGAAGCTGAACTAGGATTTAAAATTAGGACAGTCGTGTGTTGGGTTAATAATGGTGTGGGTTGCTTATTTTGGTATAAAATATATTCATTGTTTTAAGTGACTAAATGTTTATGTAATTTATGTGATTATTTAAGCGTCTTGCATTGCAGTTTTGCATTTACTTATACTTTTCAGATCAATAAAATGTTAAAAATCCAATGAATTAATCAAGTGACATAAATAAAGTATGGTTTGTTCAATATGGGTCACTGTTGTGAAGATGAGTCAAAGAAAATTAGAAATGAACATGGACAGGACAGTGAATAAATTTAACTGAAATACATCAAAACTTATTTTTATCACCTCAAATGAAAAAAATAATAGAAATAATAGAAATGAAGAAAGAAAAACTAAATATAACAATTAAACTGATCAGAGTTATTTTTGTATTATTTATATACTTATTATTACAGTATTCATTAATACTTTAAATCGGCTATTATTTTGCTATTTTCAGTATTTTTTTTATCATTTTAGTTTTGTCATATTTATTAGTTTTTCTTATGCTTTTTATATGTATTTTTATTGTTTATTCATATTTATATTTAGCTTTAATTTTATTTCAGATTTAGACTTATTTAGTAAAAGTTATTTTAGTATTTCAACAAACTTAAAAAGCTACAATTTGTTAAATGAGTATAAATTTCATCAATTATTTATATTTTATTTAATTTTAGTGTTTAGTGCAGTGTTCATACTAACGTGCACAAACAGGGCAGCAGGAGTCAGAGCCACTGTATAGGATGTTGTGTTTAGGACAGTCCACCAGACTTGGGCACTGCTTCTTGTAACAGCGCAAGTGCTGTTCCCCGTCTGGCATCACCTACAACACACACACACACACACACCCCGTAAGGCAAGAAAAACAACACATGCACACATCATGTTGTGATGAGCCGTACCTCACAGATGCAGATCTGACAGGGGTCATCAGAGGGGTGGAAACTCTCTCCAGGGCCATACACACGGCCTTCATACACACAGTCTGACAGAAGAAAAAAACACATTTCAAACTCAAGACCTTCAAAGCAAAACTATGCATGCATGAAACTGTTTATAGGGATTGTAGTTGTACCTGCACACACTGGGCAGCATTCGCCCGGCACGCTGATCTGGTTTAGACAGGTGGACAGACAGTAGACCTCTGAGCAGGTGGTCACTCCATTCACACACATGCAGGACATGCAGGGACTGCTGGATGCAAACCAGGTACTGCCTTCAAGGTGCTCAACGCCATCATAAATACAGCCTGAAAAACAGAGAGAGAGAGAGACGGATTACATTAGTAGCACTTATTTTAGTCAAAGTGTGATCTATACATAAAATTGATAAGTTTATATAATATACATACATACATACATACATACTAGGGCTGTGCAAATAATCGAATGCAATTTTCATGCGCACCTCGTCAGTATTATTTACTCCAAAAAAATTTGAAAGCACAAGGCTGTCGTGGGTTTTGTAACTAGTAATGTGGACACGGTGTTATACGGTACCATCACACACTGGACAGCACTGGCCCGGCTGGGTGATGGGGTTACTACATCCTATGGGGTTTGGACATGGCCTCCTGTTGCAGGTCACCTGACCATTCCTGCACATGCAACGACTGCAGCGATCAGCGGGATCTGGAAACTCCTGACCGTTCTGATACTCCCGGCCATCATACATGCAAGCTAAAACACAGAATACAACTCAATATAATCATAACAATCAATTAATTAAAGGGATAGTTCACCAAAACAGCTGACAGCAGTCATTGACTTCCATAGGATTTTTCCTATGAAAATCAGTGGCTAACGTCCACTGTTTGGATACTAAGATTCTTCAAAGTATCCTCTTTTATGCTCAACAGGAGAAAGAAACTCATACAGGTTTGGAGCAACTTGAGAGTGAGTTAATGATGACAAGTCAAAGATAACAATTTTAATTTTTGTGTGAACAATCTCTTTAATAAAAAAGACCCTTAATTACAGCTACTAATAATACTAACTCCTTTTCATTTTCTATGAACCACACAAATCATCATATACATATAAATGTAAGAAAAACTCACATAACATCACACTGTGCGTGTATGCGTGTACACACTACTTTAGGAGAACACTAGCATATATATGTATCTTAAAGTGGTCATCAGATGCGACATGCACTTTTACAAGTTGTTTGAACTGAAATGTGTGTTGGCAGTGTGTGTACACAACCACCCTATAATGATAAAGATCCACCCAGTGTTTTTTAAAAAAAATCTTGTTAAATCATTTCCCCTTTCTCATATCAAGCCATT
>NW_015506149.1:412354-413129 GCF_001515645.1 Sinocyclocheilus grahami
TTACAGTTTGATTACCATATTTATGTATTATGATATTTGCATAGTACTCGAGAAAGAATTCATAATTGTACCATGGTACATGTCCAAAAAAACCATGGTATTACCATGCCACTTTTTTTTGTTAATGTATTGTTGCTGCCGTAAAATCATAATAAAAAAATCTGGGACCCTCTTTTATAACAGTGTAGAAGCATTTTTATTTTATTTTATTTTGTTAATTGAACTGAATTGTTGATGTGAAAAAAAAACATGGCTTTACAATGGCACTTTTGTATTAATGTATCGCTGCTAGCGTAAAATCTTATTAGAGATCCTCCACAACAGAGTAGAAATTTTATTATATTTTAAAAGTGGCATTATAATGGCAACTTTTTGTTAATGTATTGTTGCTAGTGTAAAATCCTAATAGGGATCCTCCTTCACAACAATGTTTAAGATTTTTATGTCAAGTTTACATTTTTATTTTATTTTGACAGTGGAAAGAACATGGTATTACAATTGCACTTTTTATTATTGTTGCTAGTGTAAAATCATAATAAATTATGGTGTTAGGTGTTTTTTCATCAGTTGTTAGGAAGGGGACGAGCATTCTCATTCTAAAGATCTTTGATTGGACAAAAGTCTTTGTAGTGCAGGAGGAGTCGTCATCAATACTTCTTACATACATAAAAGCAAAAGTGCACTTTGTCAATGAAGTACACTAGGAGAACACTAGCATATATATCGCATCTTAAAATGAATAAAAACGCATATTTTTACTTTACAAAAAAAAAAA
>NW_015506150.1:0-8754 GCF_001515645.1 Sinocyclocheilus grahami
GAAGATGGTCAGACTCGCCGCCTTGTTGCTTTGCATAATGGGGTTTATGCCCCAGCCAGAAGTCGCATCGCTGGGACCAGCGTAGGGTGGTAATAATCATTAATTCCCTATAATTACAAAGTAATAATGAATAAATAAATGATACAGTCATTACAAATAATTTACACATTCACAGATTTACAGTTCTGTGATATTGATTAATGGTCGCATTGGCATGCAGGTAAAGGTAAAGGTATTTTTAGTGTTCAAGTGTTTATTTTCGTTTACATTTTTATGATTTCATTAATTATTAGATTTTATCAACTCACCATTCACTCACTATCAACTTACTAATATCAAGCATATAGCATTAGTTCTGGCAGGTCACGTTAGTCAAGCTCGCGTCAGCTGACTCTCAGATGATCCACGTCTACCTATAGGAATACGACACCGATCACAGCATCCATGTATAAGTGTTCTTCAATATTATCAGCAGCTTTCGCGTTGCTCAATAGCTAATTACCCTCCTCTATCCCCAGGTCCTCCTCTTGTTCAGTCAGGATATATATATTATTTAAACAGTATAGAAACATTTAATATTGGCTATTTATTGGATCTCGGTTATTCAAAATATGTGTGTTATTAGAAAAAAGCTGTCATGATTTTAGTTTTTTGGAGAAAGATCTCCAATACATTCATCATGCTCATTCAATATGACTTCTTATCTGCCTTACAGTCATCATTGCATGAGAAAGCAACTGACGCCGTTTTTTTTTTTGCTCTCGTTTGTTTGCTCCGATAACAGCTCTCCATTTTCCCTCCGAGACGGGCTTATCGGAGCCAGGTTGTTTGCAGATGAATTAAAGCAGGGAGAGAGATCAAATATTGCTCCAGGATCTCCAGTGGCCACATCCACTAATTACTAAACGTCTCGCCAGCGTTGTGTCGAAACGCGCTAACAAATGGATTACGAAACGGCAAAATGAAAGTTTTCTAATCCCAGTTATGTCACAATTACATCTGGCGAAAAGTAAAAATGCAAGAGACAATTATGGTCTGCGGAGTGGAAGCGTAGAGGATAAAGTAGCCGTCTCTATACTGGAATTAGATAAGATCGGTTAAAGCTTTCCATTAGGGCTGTGTGGACCGCAAGAGATAGTGCACCACGTCGCCAGCTGAGGGAAAAACCAAAGCCAGCCTTTCCGGAGGAGAGCAATGAGCGATTGGAAGTGGATTGGAAAAAAAGCACGGGAGCTCATCCAAAGGAGGCCGTGCAATTTGCGATTCTCAAGAACCCTCTCTAAATTGAACCTCATCTCTGACTGCAAATGTCAAATTATAGCGATATCCTCCCATCTGCACAGCTTCTTTTTCATGTCCAAGTATAGTGTGCGGCCCCTCGCGCTCCCTCACTCCTTGTTTCCCTCTCCTTGTCAAGAGCAGCCTTTTTTGTCTCTTTGTTCTTTCTGGTTCAAAAAGCTCAGCCCCACTGAGCATCAGCAGGGATTGCTCCCAGCAAAATCAAATTTTTTTAGAAGAAAAAAAAGAGAGAAATCTCCATTGTCCTGAAAGACATGTCCATGTGCATTCTGACTAAAATCAACAACATGCTACTGCAAGTAAACAAGCATGCATGCTTTGGAGACACCCAGATGAATTTATGAAGGCGGATTTAAAAAACAAAACAAAAACGTTGTTCTGAACTACTTGACTAAAAAAAGAATTAGACAAGAAACTTGAAGCTTATTAAAACTGAAAACTCAACATGTGTACAGTACGTACTGATTGCCAAAGATATTAAGATAGAAGGGTTAGATTTTAAAAATTGCATAAAAATAAGTTATTAGATATATATATATATATATATATATATATATATATATATATATATATATATATTTATTTATTTATTTATTTATATATATGTATCAGGATCCCAATATTGTTGACTTTATATAGTAAATAAAATTAATAGCTTAATTAAAAATATTTAAGAATTTAAAAATATAAAAAAAAACTGAAAACTCAACATGTGTACAGTACGTACTGATTGCCAAAGATATTAAGATAGAAGGGTTAGATTTTAAAAATTGCATAAAAATAAGTTATTAGTTGTACTATTTGTATTTATGTTCATGTAGTTTTTTAACCATTGTTATTAAAATGTTAAATTAATGACTAAAATGATGACTGATTTTTCTTTAAAGCTTTTTTAATATTTTTAAGTAACAAATAGCATATGGGTTGTTGCATTGCATGACATTTTACAACCTGAACTGACCTTAATTTGTCATAAAAAGATAAAATCATTTGATATTAAATCTGATATTTCTTCTTTTATGTTCATATGTCTAAATTTGTGATATTTCCTATTTTGTGTTGTTTTTTTCTGTGTGATGGTTGCACCACATGACTTCAATTTAGAGAACACATTTTTTTAAATTTTTTTTACAATAAAGATTAAATTAAAGAGTAAAGATTATGATTATCCCAAACTGCTCAAAGCCTTTTCTATTCAAGAACATATATATATATATATACATTTTATTTTTATTTTTTTTATAAATTCATAATTTTTTAAATACCCACAATTTAGGGCAGAACTATAAAACTTATCAGTTTGGCTTATAAATATTACTTTTGTGGAGTCATGAAATTAATATGGTTTTGCGATTTACTGAAAAAGTATGTTTGCTGCCTATTATTATTAATATTATTATTATTAAAGCTGTCATCTCTCATTGTAACCTTCTAACAGTTGCTCATTTTGAGAGCTCAGTCTGAATTGTAACCCATAAAAGATCAGACAAGAAAGTTGGGTGCAGTCAAATGTTTCGACTCTTGTAATCTTTCACATTGTGTGACAAGCAAACTTCACAAAAACCTTCTCCTGAACCCCAAACGTATGTGTCCTACAAAACCAAATCTCCTGAGCCGCGATAAGCACGGCCTGTGGAGTTTGGTACTGTGCACACAACTGTGTCCAAACCTATTACCACTGAGCTCCACATCCCCTCTCCCCAGAAGGCACCATCTTACTGTGTTTCCCCTTCTCACTAACAGAGACAAGCTGTCCTGATACTCCAGCTATCCTATTTTCAGCTGTTATGGATGACAGAGCACTCAAATGCAAAATCAAGTTCACAAACTCCTTAACATTTCCAAAAAGTACAAGACAGGCAAAATATTCGGCAAGTTGTCAATATTTTGCAGTATTATTTTATTGTTTGTTTGTTTGTTTGTTTGTTTGTTTGTTTGTGTGTACAAAGTTGGGTGCAGTCAAATGTTTCGACTCTTGTAATCTTTCACATTGTGTGACAAGCAAACTTCACAAAAACCTTCTCCTGAACCCCAAACGTATGTGTCCTACAAAACCAAATCTCCTGAGCCGCGATAAGCACGGCCTGTGGAGTTTGGTACTGTGCACACAACTGTGTCCAAACCTATTACCACTGAGCTCCACATCCCCTCTCCCCAGAAGGCACCATCTTACTGTGTTTCCCCTTCTCACTAACAGAGACAAGCTGTCCTGATACTCCAGCTATCCTATTTTCAGCTGTTATGGATGACAGAGCACTCAAATACAAAATCAAGTTCACAAACTCCTTAACATTTCCAAAAAGTACAAGACAGGCAAAATATTCGGCAAGTTGTCAATATTTTGCAGTATTATTTTATTGTTTGTTTGTGTGTACACATTAGCAGTCAAATGTTTGGAAAAATTCATTTTTTAAATGTATTTGAAATAAGTATCTTGAAAGCTGTTTTTTAATTTAATAAAATGTAATAAAAACATTTTTGTTGTTTAATATTATTACTGTTTAAAATAACCGATTTTTATTTGAGTATATTTTAAAATGTAATTTATTCCTGTAATGCAAAGCTGAATTTCACAGTTATTATCTGTTATTATTGGCGCTCAGTGTTTTACGTCTTAATGTTTTTGTGGAACTGGCACTTTTTTTTTACTGGATTCATTGTTGAATAGAAAATTCTAATCTTTGTAACATTATAAATGTCTTTACTGCCAATATTGGTCAATTTAACGAATTCTTTCTGGATAAAAGTATGAATTTATTATTATAATTTTTTTTTTATCTTACCCCAAACTTTTCAATGGTAGTCCATTACAGTTTTCACAAAAAAATATTAAGCAGCACATTAATTAGAAGAAATCAGCAAATCATATCAGAATGATATGAATCAGCATATCAGAATGATTTCTGAAGGATCATGTCACACTGAAGACTGGAGTAGTGATGCTGACAATTCAGCTTTGCGTCACAAGAATAAATTACATTTTAAAATATATTAAATTAGAACATGGTTATGGAATTTTTTTTTATAATATTACTATTTTTGCTATATATTTGATCAAATAAATGCATCCTTAGTGAGCGTTAAAGACATCTTTCAAAAAATAAAAATAAAAAGCATAATTATTAATAATAACGGCTGGTTTTTGCAAAAACATTTGGAAGCTAGTGCCAGAGAAATCACACTTTTCGCCTTTAATAATGAGTTATATTTGTTGTTTGATCACTATAGAAAGAAATAAACATGTTGGAAGCATTTATTAGTCGTGGTCTTTTCTCATTTCCCTGGACCAAAATGAAATGAGATAAAATGCAATTTGCACACCAAACCTCATTACATTTTGGGTGGCAAATATCTAATTTCAAGGGTATCCTTCCTTTTCTCCCCTGAACATGCTTGTACAAATTAATGTTATCTATTTTGGATTGTTTTGTAACTACCGTTCCCAGGATCCATTCCTTGGGGGGATTGAAATAGGCGCAGGACCACAGCCAGAATCCCAGATAAGGAATTTTCGGTGCCGGTAGCCATCGGTGTCCAATTTCTGCAAGAAGAAACAGTAATCAAATTCTTATCAAACAGACTCCAGGGAAAAAAAAGACACCGGAAATCACTGGCAGGGAAAATGAGATAGATGTGGCACCATTTGTCACATTACATCTGAGGTGGTAAAAGGTGAGATGGCTTGTGTTATTTTATCATTTCCCTACTTACAGCACTGAGTGCCAAGATACTGAGCCAAACTACATAACCACCACATTAACAGCTGCTTATATAACCATTTGACTCTTCATCACAGGGTTATTTGACTCAAAAATGAATGCTTTTATCATTTATTCATCCTCATGTCAATACAAACCCCTATGACTGACTTTCCTGCATGGACCGAAGGAGATATTTAGCAGAAATGTTAACGCAGCTCTTTTTCCATTCAGTGAAAGTAAACGGTGACCAAAAAAGTGCGGTGCAGCTTTTGCACTGTATTGCAAATCTTGAAATGGGATTCAAGTACTGTGGTTTTAAGAGGTTTACCTTCTATTTATTTATTTATTCATATGTACATACAGTATATACATTTGGGTAATTGGGGTTTTAATACTTGTATAGATAATTAAGAATTAATTATTTAATGAGGACTGTTTATATTTTATTTAGCCTTCTTCGTATTAATAGGATGTGTGTGCAGACAGAATTAATTGAGAATAATTTAATGAGGGTTATTTATTTAGATTTATAATTATTACAGTTGATTAAGCCCATTTTTATTCATACGATAATTTAATAAGGTGCTATTTATTTAATTATTGTATATCTGTATTGCATATTTATACATTAAGATAATTGTGATTTTAACACTTGTATAGAAAATTAAGATTTTAGAACAATTTGAGAGATATTTATATGTTATATACATTTATTTACATTTACATAATGCCATATTATATAATGCTATTTTTATTTAAGAGTTTATTTTATTTCCAGTTTTTATATATTTATGTAACTAGGGTGTTTTAATAAGGGTTATTCATTCTTTCTTTCATAACACTTATATACCTAATTTGTACCTAACACTTTTTTCATGCTTAGAATAATCATGAAATCAAGATCACATAGGCTATTACTTAAGACCTTTTTGTATTACTATTATTATTAATTCTAGGATAATTTAATGAAGGCTATTTATGTTTTATTGACATTTATGTTTATTTGTTTTTTTGATACTTGAGATTATCAATACTTGTATATGCAATTGCTTAGGACCTTAATTTTTGCTTAAACATTGTGTTTTAATACTTTTATAGGCAACTTATTACTTTTTTCATTTTTAGAATAATTTAGTAGGGTTTATGCAGTTATTAATGTATTAACATGATGTTTATATAAGCCGAATTCATTGAGATCATGTTTTTCATTCCTGGAATAATTAAATTGAACGCAAACTCATATAGAACATCAGAATCAGGCTTTGTGCTAGAAATTAATATCACAACACGGTGATGAAAGCGTGTTATTCCGGCAGACTGATGAAAAAGCCCTGGTGCTGCAGGAGAGCTGAGCTGAGTGATTGTTCTGTCCATCTGTCAGTGGGGGAGGCTCTTCTAGCAGGCTTTATCTGGTTTTCATCAGGGCTGTCCAGCACCAATCCACGTTTGCTCTGACCCGCGCCGAAAAAAGCTGATTCGCGGCTCTCAGATAAACCCCTCTCTGTCTTTAGCCAAACAAGAGCTCCCTTTCTGACAGCCCAGATTAAGTTAACGCGACACCCGAGCCTGAATCCAGGAAAGTAGGTCTCTGTGTTTAAGGTGTCCCTTGTTTCATCAGGCAGAGCGGACGGAGAGGAACCTCCACTGAGAGGTAATGAGTACTGGCTGTTTATCAATAACCTGAAGAGGGTTATGTGGCAGAACGGATAAAGGTGATTACCTCTTCAATACAACACCGGATGTTTGTCTCTCCTCACCACACCGGAGAAGTGGAAATAAAAAACCACATCCATGACCCCTGGTGCACTTTGTGTCTCTCAATTACCAGATCAAGAGCGTAAATAAGAGAAAATGAAACCCATCGTACTGCAGCGTGTAGGTGTTTAATGGCAGATTCCTCACATCAGAGAGCCATTACGTTTGCTCATTAAAGTTTTTCTCATTTGAAAGTGCCGGATGCATTATGGGCATCCTGGACAAACCGATTAGCTGTTTGCATGCTAATACAGAAGTTGTGTTAAAGGGATAGTTCACCCAAAAATGAAAATTACCCCATGATTTACTCATCCTCAAGCCATCCTAGGTGTATATGGCTTTCTTCTTTCAGACGAATACAATCGTTATATTAAAGTTATATTCAAATATTTTGTGGCTCTACCATGCTTTATAATGGCAGTGAATGGGTGCCGAGACTTTGAAGCCCAAAAAAGTGTATCCATCCATCATAAAAAGTGCTACACGAAGCGATGCGTTTTTGTAAAAAAAAATTTAAAAATACATATTTAAAATGTTATAATTCATAATCACTAGCTTTCGCTTACTGCCGTACATGTGTTTCAGCGGATGACGTATGTAGAAACTCATAATGTAATAACTGCACATAATGTTATAAGTATTACATTATTATTGTAATAAAATGAGCATAATGTAATAATTTTCTCAAAACATAATACAATCTTGAGCTCTAATGTAATAACAATTATTACATTGTGTGAAATTTATAACATTATAAACTCACCAAAATATTGTCAAAATATTCGCATCCGCATTCGCAAAGAACACATCAATGAAAGGAGAAAAAAACAACTAAATATATATATATATATGAATTATAAATGAGTATAATCAGTGTAGGTATAATAGGAAGACTTGTTAAATATAATTCTATTAAAACAGCTACAGTAATAGTATAGTGAACCTTCATATTCATGATATGTGTCATGTCATAATTATGTAGGTGTCATGCCATGATTATGAAGGTGTCATGTCAGTCTCATGCACACCCCTTCAAGTAAAGTGTAACCGAATATACACAAACAAATGATTCTAAAAGGAAATGTATATCTCTTTTTTAGAATTTTTATTCTTTTTAGGTAGACTGCCCGCTCCCATTCAAATTACACCAAAGTTACCAGCCCGATCTCACGGCAATTCGTACATGTTTTACGAGGTGGCTAATTCGTACTAATACGTATGGCCTCACTTGTACAAATTCATATGATTTGTGCTAAAGTGTATGTATTTTACGAGTTGCATAATTCGTATGAATTTGTACGAATTACTTACACCTAACCCCGCCCCTAAACCTACTCGTCACTAGGGTCTAAACAAGTCTTACAAAATCGTACTAGTGAGGTTGTACGAATTCATACGAATTAGCCACCTTGTAAAATACGTACGTATTGGTCGTGAGATAGCGTTGGAGTTACCGACTGCTACCACGATTTATTTCGGAATTAAATCCCGCATCGCAAGAAATCTGGTCAGGTCCCGAGGTTCCCACGGGAGAGCCGCAGGAATGCAGACCTCTAACCTAAACTGCTTAATTCCAGTAAGGTTTAATCTTGAAATATTACTAAAAACATAAGAGCTATTCTTATGTTTACTTTAACATAATGGTGAACCATGAGCTGAAGGTGGACATTTTTAAGCCTTTTACTTGCTAAAAAAAGTTTAAACTATCAAACAGATGACAGAAGGCTTGTAGTAGTTGTAGTAGATTGTGTACAACAGGTTTTTCAGAAAAATTTTGATCATTTAGAGACCTTAAAAATGTGCATATCAAATATCATACAGTAGGCTTTATCCACTTCAACAACACTTATTTAGCATACACAAAACTTTCCAGTTTTATTTCTATCTATATTCTAAAGGGTTTTTACAGAGGGGGCTGTTCATATATAATTACCCTGATTTACATAACATTTTATTCCTTAAAACATGGTGAAACTTTTTTTTTTTTTTTTTTTTTTTT
>NW_015506150.1:18975-33548 GCF_001515645.1 Sinocyclocheilus grahami
ACCCCTACCCTTACCCCTAACCATAGCCCATAACAAAGACATCTCAAACAATGTCATCTTTGCATTAAAAATTACATAACTGAGCGAATGACACTTAATGACAGTTGTCATAAACATGCATAAAAAACCTTCATATTCATGATATGTGTCATGTCATAATTATGTAGGTGTCATGCCATGATTATGAAGGTGTCATGTCAGTCTCATGCACACCCCTTCAAGTAAAGTGTAACCGAATATACACAAACAAATGATTCTAAAAGGAAATGTATATCTCTTTTTTAGAATTTTTATTCTTTTTAGGTAGACTGCCCGCTCCCATTCAAATTACACCAAAGTTACCAGCCCGATCTCACGGCAATTCGTACATGTTTTACGAGGTGGCTAATTCGTACTAATACGTATGGCCTCACTTGTACAAATTCATATGATTTGTGCTAAAGTGTATGTATTTTACGAGTTGCATAATTCGTATGAATTTGTACGAATTACTTACACCTAACCCCGCCCCTAAACCTACTCGTCACTAGGGTCTAAACAAGTCTTACAAAATCGTACTAGTGAGGTTGTACGAATTCATACGAATTAGCCACCTTGTAAAATACGTACGTATTGGTCGTGAGATAGCGTTGGAGTTACCGACTGCTACCACGATTTATTTCGGAATTAAATCCCGCATCGCAAGAAATCTGGTCAGGTCCCGAGGTTCCCACGGGAGAGCCGCAGGAATGCAGACCTCTAACCTAAACTGCTTAATTCCAGTAAGGTTTAATCTTGAAATATTACTAAAAACATAAGAGCTATTCTTATGTTTACTTTAACATAATGGTGAACCATGAGCTGAAGGTGGACATTTTTAAGCCTTTTACTTGCTAAAAAAAGTTTAAACTATCAAACAGATGACAGAAGGCTTGTAGTAGTTGTAGTAGATTGTGTACAACAGGTTTTTCAGAAAAATTTTGATCATTTAGAGACCTTAAAAATGTGCATATCAAATATCATACAGTAGGCTTTATCCACTTCAACAACACTTATTTAGCATACACAAAACTTTCCAGTTTTATTTCTATCTATATTCTAAAGGGTTTTTACAGAGGGGGCTGTTCATATATAATTACCCTGATTTACATAACATTTTATTCCTTAAAACATGGTGAAACTTTTTTTTTTTTTTTTTTTTTTTTACTGTTGACAGTATTTTCTGATTTATGGAGTGATAATAACAGAAATCCAAAATCGCCTCTAAAAGCCTTTAATATGTCAACATAATGAAACAACCTGTTTTTGTCCAGTGTTCTGGAAAATTATGCAAATGAATGCAAATTTAATTAGATAAAACCATATTTGCATATTTAAACTTAGCTTGTAATACAAAATAATTGTCTTAATTATACTGTGATTAATCAACTGGGTAAATATGGTCACATTTTAACCCTGTTTTTACCTGTGATGTCTTTAAATGAGAGATTTCTGAAATGAATAGCAAATGGGCCAACATGGCTTTGATGCGTTCGTCACTTTGATGTGTAAGCCATTAAAGGGATAGTTCACCCAAAAATGAAAATTCTGTCATTAATTACTCACCTTCATGTCGTTTCAAACCTGTAAGACCTTCAGAACACAAATTAAGATATTTTTGATTAAATCCGAGAGCTCTCTGACCCTCCCATTGACAGCAAGGGAACTACCATGGTCAAGGCAGAGAAACGTTGCAAGGACATCGATAAAACAGTCCATGTGACATCAGCAATTCAACCGTAATTTTACGAAGCTACGAGAATAATTTTTGTGTGCAAAGAAAACAAAAATAACGACTTTATTTAACAATTATTTTCCTCTGCATCACTGCAGGCGGGAGGTGAAACTTTTTTTTTTTTTTTTTTTTTTTTACTGTTGACAGTATTTTCTGATTTATGGAGTGATAATAACAGAAATCCAAAATCGCCTCTAAAAGCCTTTAATATGTCAACATAATGAAACAACCTGTTTTTGTCCAGTGTTCTGGAAAATTATGCAAATGAATGCAAATTTAATTAGATAAAACCATATTTGCATATTTAAACTTAGCTTGTAATACAAAATAATTGTCTTAATTATACTGTGATTAATCAACTGGGTAAATATGGTCACATTTTAACCCTGTTTTTACCTGTGATGTCTTTAAATGAGAGATTTCTGAAATGAATAGCAAATGGGCCAACATGGCTTTGATGCGTTCGTCACTTTGATGTGTAAGCCATTAAAGGGATAGTTCACCCAAAAATGAAAATTCTGTCATTAATTACTCACCTTCATGTCGTTTCAAACCTGTAAGACCTTCAGAACACAAATTAAGATATTTTTGATTAAATCCGAGAGCTCTCTGACCCTCCCATTGACAGCAAGGGAACTACCATGGTCAAGGCAGAGAAACGTTGCAAGGACATCGATAAAACAGTCCATGTGACATCAGCAATTCAACCGTAATTTTACGAAGCTACGAGAATAATTTTTGTGTGCAAAGAAAACAAAAATAACGACTTTATTTAACAATTATTTTCCTCTGCATCACTGCAGGCGGGATGAGGAGGATAAGAACTGTTGAATAAAGTCGTTATTTTTGTTTTCTTTACAGGTTTGGAATGACATGAGGGTGAGTAATTAATGACAGAATTTTCATTTTTGGGTGAACTAACCCTTTAATGCCAAGCAATTCTCAATTCATTACTGTACAGGCTCCAAAAGTCTGAGACCACTGTGACCAAAAAAATGGTGTAAAATCATACATATTTCTTAATTGTTGTTTTAAATTGTTCAGAATCCTTTGTCTGTTTCTTGGTTTATTTTGACTTTGGATCCAAAATGTGGTCCAAGACTTATATAAAATTCATGAGTTCACACTTACATATAATAAACAGCGTAAAGGTTATGCGTATTTGGCCTGCTGTCCGAGGTGAGGGCTCCAAGCTCGGAATTTTGACCCGAACCCAGAGTAACCCTCTACTGGTTAGTTCATAAATAGTTGTGGAGTGTGGAGAAGGGGTGGCAGAGGGATTCTGGAAAAACTGTTAAGGAACAGAGGTAAGACTGCTGTGTATATACACACACCTCTTATCTTGTTAATTGGGTTGATTACTGATTGTGCACCTCTCGTGTTAATTAGGTTAATTATCTCAACGTGCTCCTCCCGAACTTTGTTAATAAAACATCATATAATGTGCCATTTCATTAGTGATTGGAGTGTTAGATAGCAGCATTATAATGTTGCTAGGCTTGTATGAAATATTGGAATATATGGTTGCCATAGCAACATATTACATGCACCCTAAAGTGAAATGGTGGGGGGAAACGATTTCATTCATCATTATAGCTTCAGCACACAGAGGAAAAATGGGCGGCTAATATTTCAGAGCACTGATTTTGATTGTACGGGTCACCCTGAGTCTGGGAAACGACTGGGAAAATCAGGTTGTGTTGATCCGTCGACACAGGTGAAAAGTGCCTCTGTCGAGCAGAATTTCAAGGGTACTTGAGCATGAATTCACAACGTGCTGAATAATTAAAACAATTCTCTTATGACGCAAAGCAAAATATTTTTTTCAGCCAGGAGGGTCTTCGGAGACTAGACAAAATCCACTTTGACACAAGGAAGGCTTTCATGTGTTTATTGGTCTGTGTTAAGGAAAGCATCACTGTTATTCCTCACAGTTAGGGGTTGCCTGGCAGATGATAAAACAGTTTGTGTTTCCATTAATACTTCAATAAAGCTAACAGCTTAGTCTTTGTTTTTTTTTTTTATTGTTTTGTGTTTTCTTGTCTTTTTGTTTGTTTGGTTTTTTATCTTGTCTTTTAGTTTAGATTTGTCTTGTCTCATTTTTAGTTTAGTCTTGTTGTAAAGAGTCAATCCACTGAAGGCGAGCGTAGTGAGAAACCAAGTGCAGTTTATTTACAGAGTGATCCAAACAATAATCCAAGACAGACATAGCATGAGCAGACTTGACAAACAGACTAGACTCACCAACAGCGGGTTAAATACATTCAATACACGACGAGGGCACAATGGGAACATGAAGCTACTTATAGGAAACAAGGAGGGTCACATGACATGAACAAACCAATGGGGAACAAGACACATGACTAAGACTACCAATCAGAACATGACACAATGAACAGGGGAACCAATGGCATGAATATATGAGGGCAAGGGAAGCATGACACAAACAGGGACCATGAAACAATTACAAAATAAAAGACATGGAAAACATGAACATGAAACAAAACACCACATTACACTTGTTTTGTTTTGTATTGTCTTGTCTTGTTTTTAATTTAGTTTAGTTTAGTTTAGTCTTGTCTTGTTGTTTTGTTTTGTATTGTGTTGCTTTGTTTTGTCTTTTGGTTTTTTTTTGTCTTGTCTTGTCATTGTTTTGTTTGTCCATACATTGAACATAAATGGGTTTGTCATAATTTAAAGAAGTACACCTATTTTGATGGGTTTACTAACATCCTAAAGCACATGTAAAGCACTTGTTATAATTTTGTAGTGTTGTTAAATATAACACTTAAGTTAATATAGTTTTAAAAGTTAATATAGATTTAAATGTATTAAATTGCTAAACAATCATTACAAATGTGTAATTACAAAATTATTTAAATGCAAGACATGCGATTTCAATAGAAATGACATTTAAGTATGTTTTAGTTTACTATAAATGTTTGTCAGTACATTTGGCAGTACACTTTAACAATATTAAGACAATATGAGTAATTATGAAATTACATATAAAGATATACTGATATCTTATTTAAGGGGGTCAAAAACACTCTAAGTTCAGCAAGTTTCATTTAATATACATTTAAAGAATATATTTTCATTTCATTGTAGATAACATACAATTAAATGTCTGAAAGGATCACATTCAGTATATTATTTCTGTGCTAAGTACCATTTTTAAAAGTATGCTGAAGTGTACTTCAGCAGGCATAGCATACCTTAGCATAGTGCTAACTGATTGAGAAAAGCTCTTTTCATTAGCCGAGAAAAAAATCACATTGCCTGATTGTTTTTCATTCTTTTGTTTTTCTTTTTTTTTTTGAGGAAAGACCATATCAACAACTTCAGCACAAGCACCAATCATTTTGTCCTCAGATAATGTAAAACTCCTGCTTTGTATGTCACTTTAAGATACTCAATCAACTGCTTTCATTTCTCTTTTCTTTTAGTTAGTTTGAGAAGTGAAAGATTTGATTAGACTATAAACATCTGTGTCTGATTAGGATGTGAAATCCCTGGGTAGATTTTGTCTTGGCAGGTACAGTTCGCTTCTTGTGCGCTGAGGTCATGGAGGCTCAAACAAATTGGTCTGATGGAAATCCAAAGACTTCCTCTTTCATTGACAAATGGATTTGGAAACCTTGTTGGGGGAAATTGCAGGCAAGATTGGGCTTATCCTTCCTGGTTGTCTGTGGCTTGTTGAAAACAACCAACATGAGAGATCGCTGCTGAGATGGATTAGCTTCTTACTGCTCACGCTACATCAACCATTTTCAGAAAAATCATTTGAAACATTCAATGCTAAGTTAATGCACTCTCCATCTGCACACGCATCCACTAAATCGCTCACTAGTTGAATAATTTCTCTAAATTTTTTATCCAGAATTGCCTTTCAGGTGCAAATGGGAGTGAGATGTTGTGGTTCTTCAGTAATCAAATAAAGAAGTGGTGGACAAAGACAAAGTCCCACTTTATTTGTACCTGAAAAAATCGTTGCTCCTGGATTCTATCCAACTTTTCATTCCCTCGGCGTTCCCTTATAGGATAAGAAAGTTCTAGGCTACTTATATCCCCCAACTAACCTAGATAGCGTTTACCGTTGTGCAAACCGGTGGGGGAAGCGAAAATAGTTTGGCTGAGCATGCAGATATTCAGCCCTTATTCTCATTCAAGATCCAGCAACACGCTTTTCTACTGAGGAATCTGGAGCAGCATCAGAGCTTATTCAAATTCACAGGAAGGACAAGGCCAGCCCAGTTTTGGAAAAGGAGCTATTTGTTCACAATGTACAATATTTTGCCAGCGCTCCAGCTAGAGCTGCCATGGCTTGTACATATCGGCATCTTATAAGAATCGTTTAGCAAATTCATTTATGTAAATTATTATATTTTTGTAACCCAGGGCCGCTTTCAACCCGTCGTCTGATGTATGTCTTGCACCTCTTGGCTTGCATTACATGCACTTTTCAAATATAGGGCATAATTTGATATGTTCTTCTGCACCTGATGTTATTTAAAATGGGTAAAAGTACCCTTGGTCTGATCCGTACATCTATCCAGAGACTTATTAAATATGAAATTTATATTTGTAGTAAACAAATCACAATTATTTGAATGATTTTATTCACTTTTAATTATATTTTGATGTCAAACTGTTAATATTTCAGTTTTGCCCCCCCCCCCCCCACAATTCCATTTGAAACAAAACAAAAATAGCCTAATTTATGCTATTAATTATTTATTAGTTTTTCTTTTCTTTCTTTTATCTTTTTCTTTCTGTCAGTGTATTGTGTACACCATTTGTTCTAAATCACTGTTCTAAAATATAATGTATATAAAAATGATTTCTTAGTATTGTCTTGTTTTCCATTACAAATAAATAAATATTCTTAAATCAAGACACATTTACATAAGGAGCAAAATGACATAAGATATCAAGTTAAATGTATCAAATGTATTAAATATATCAAAATTAAGTGTTTTTTTTTTCTGTGAGGAAAAAAACTGAATTAAGATATTTTTATTTCCTTGTTGGCAGATTTATATTTATTTATTTATTTATTTATTTGTTTGTTTGTGTCTTCATTCAAGTGTCTTCATTCAAGAATGACTAGATATTAGTATTGGAAAACAAGACAAAAAATAATATGAGAATACATTTTTGCAGTGTATGTACTGTAATGTGCTTGCTATGTGCTAGACTGTTATATTTTCTCTCAGAAGAAATTTTTAAAATAAAAAATATACTTTATCCAGTAAATTAGCATTAAAATAATTTCTTAGCCAATATAAAACTGGCTTGATATTGTATCTCAATACTAAAACTAGTGAATGTCTATAAACTCATGAATATGTAACTAGATTTTCTAGAAAGGCCCAGTGATCGCACTTCTAGGTAATTAATATTCATGAGCCAGCTAGGTGCAAATTAAATCTTAAATTCATGGGTCAAAAAAGCAGGCATATTTAATGCTACAAAAATATTCTAAATTCTGTTATTCATGTCTAGTTATGATACCCAAAACACTCATGGCAATTTGACTATCTGACGTCTTGGTAAATTTGTAGCAAATTCGTATGAATTTGTACCATCTTATTTATATGTTTTTAACAGCCCACTGAGGGTTAGGTTTAGGGGTGGACTATCATGCTTAGTTTTTTTTCCACAAAAATCACACGTTGGCATATGAATCATACAAATTCATACAAAATTTGATTTTATTTACTCCGAATTATATTTTGATGTCAAACCATTGATATTTCAGTTAGAACTGCGACTAGATCCTGCCAACTACAACAAAAAATGTAGATCCTTCATCTCTGGATAAATTAATATTATAATAATTTCTAAGCAAATATAAAACTGGTTTTATATTGTATCTCAATAGCAAGACAGCCTAATTGTCTATGACTCATTAATATTAATGAGCTTATGTAAATAAATTGCCTAGGAAGACACAGCAATCACACTTTTAGGTATTTAATATTCATGAGTCAACTAGGTGCAAAATACATTCTTGGGTAAAAAAGCAGGAATTTTTAATGGCACAAAATATTTCCTAAATTCTGTTACTACTGACTAAATTGATGAAATCCATCCTACCTGATCTCATGACGAAAACGTATCTGTGGGAACTTATTCGCAAGACGCAAAATACATACCAATAAGTACATATCACTGCAATTTCCAACTGAAATTAACACTAGAGGCGGTTAAACAGCGAGTACTTGTAATCGTTTTCGAACACAGTTATGATTACAACTCCATAGGTTTCGCTTTCCAGACATAACATGCTTGCTCGGTAGCCGGCACGGAATTGGACATAGGATGCAGAATCCTGGGGTACGATTCCCATGAAAAACATGATGAAAGAGCTGAAAGATGAGAGATCGAAAAACAAGCTAAAACGGCATGCTTGCCATTGTGTTTTTACGCCACATTCGCTTTTGTTCATACTATCGGGAAGGTTTAGGTGTAGTTCAGATGGTACGTTATTTTAAAACGTGTCGTGGAGCATTAGACTCATCGTGCCACTCAACAGACATTTCAAGTCAGAACTGAGGTGATACGTACAAAACCAACGTCACATAAAACGTACCATATGTGCGTTCATCTTTTCCGGGAAAAAACAAACACTCTTTTAGCTCCACTCAGTGGACATTTCACACTGAATATGTCAAAACGTACATGGCACTGCATATTTCTTGTCTTGCGAAAATGTTCCCACAGGCACGTTTTTGTCATGAGATCAGGTTGCATCCAACACACGCTCATCCATTCGTAACTATTTGATGTCTTGGTAAATTTGTGGCAAATTCATATGAATTCGTACAATCTCATTAATATGTTCTAGTATGTTTTTTAACAGCCCACTAAGGGTTAAAAAAAACATACGTTGTCATATGAATCAAACCTACAAATTCATATGAAATTTGATTTCATTCACTCCAAATTATATTTTGATGTCTAGTTTTGGGGAGTGACTAGTTATATGTAACAGCTGTCACGTGTTTGTTTCTGTTTAGTTCCTGCCTGCCCTTATTTGGTTCAGTTTCTCATTTAGTTAATCATCGTTTATTCAGATCACCTGTGTTGTATTATTCATCTCGTTTGCTCCTTAGTTTGCCTGTCCTTATAAGCCCTCAGTTTCTATCTATTCTTTGTGCTGGATTAATGTTATTTTCAACGGTCCAAGTGTGTTTATTAAAGACTCCTTTACTTCTACTCCTTCTTCGTGCACCTTTTCTTAAACCACGACCGTGTGACAGAATCCAGCACCTAGAACAGACAAAGATGACTACAAATGAGGACAAGCTGTGTGCGCTGCGGCAGAGTGGTCGAATGTTGGAGAGATATGTGAAGGAATTCCTTGCGCTTTCCAACGAGGTGAGCTGGCACGAATCTTCACTTGGTGTGTGTTTCCAGCTGGGGCTGGAAGATGATATAATCCGCTGTGTTCCCCCCACGTGTGACTTTCCCCTGATCGAGCTGATTAATCTCATCCTCTACTTAAACGATTCCGACTTTGAGGTGGAAGAAGTCAATATAAATTCTAAGTCTCCTCGTCCAGCCCCCTCTGGAACAAACCATGTCTCCCCAGCTCACCTCACGCCAGGAACCCCTGCATGCCTCACCAACGGCTCCGACCGCCTGCCCAAACCGAGGCATCGCCATGTTCTCCTGAACTCCACCGTAATCCTCAGTCCCGGACAGCTGGTCGCTCAGCTTTCAAGCCCGCCGGGCGCAGCTCTCTCAAGCCTGCCGGCCACTTCACTCTTTCAAACCTCAGCCCAAAGGAAGAGGCTAAAGAGGAGGAGGCGTTCATCCAAAGCTCCAGCTCTTGAGTCCACTTCAGCGTGCCTCTCGGCGCTTATGGACAGGCACTTCCCCCAGAGTTCTTGGCTCCTATCCTCGCCCCAGAATCTGCTTCAGACAGCTCTCCTTCATCTCCTCCGCCTCCGCTGGTCCCGTCCAGCCCTCCTTCGTCTCCTGAGCCCCCTGTGTTAGCAAACTCCGCTCCTCCAGAGCCCGCTCCTAGAAAGTGCCCTCCAGAGTGCCCTCGAGTGCCCCACCCAGAATTCCTAATTTTCCCTCCCCTGAGCTACCAGCTCCGCCATGGCAACCTGAACTGCCTGCTCCACCATGGCCCCCTGAGCTACCAGCTCCGCCATGGCCCTCTAAACTCCCTGATCTGTAATCTGTTACAGTTACTGCAACAATGTGTAAAATAGCCGAAAAGTAATCAAATTTAATCAGTTACATTATTAATAAAGTAATTAAAATAGATACACTACTTATTAGATTTTAAATAGAGTAGCGATCACACATTAGCAAAAGAAATAATAGATTATTGGGTAAAAAACCAGGCATATTTAATGACATAAAAATATCTTAAATTTTAGGGATGCACCGATCCGATACTCCGTATCGGTATCGGCTCCGATACAGTCATTTTCTGCCGGATCAGGTATCGGTCAGACGAGACCGATCCAAATCCGAAATTGTGCATTTAGTATTCGGTGTTCTTGTTAAGCCCCACGAAAGGCACAAAAACATTATAAAGCACCATAAAGTTGCACTATATCGAGCTGCGGCTGTCTGCCATCCTCCATTCAGCATTCAAACTGAGTGCTGTGTTCGGTTAACCGAACAAAAGGGCTAAAAGTGCCTTTTGAAGCACTTTCGAAAAGTTAAAACGATGAAACTCTCCAAGAGCGCCGTAACTGAAATTGAAAACCGTAAAAAGAAAAGGCCAAATAAACTATTGCACCGATTTAATAAACTACGAATCAATATCTCTTCACTTTGTGCTTTGAAATTTTCTATGCTGCGCGCTGTGACTACGTGTTGCTTCAAGCACATCATTCTGTGCACGGGATGTGCATAAGCGCTTTGTGCTGCTCTTTCATATTATAATACTTTTGTGCAATGAAAGATTATTAATAGCCTTTCTTGCTCTGTCCTATCTATCATATGTTGCTGCCTCCATTATACATTGTGCTATACATTTAAAATAAATTTATTTTAATTTTATAGTGTATCTATATTTATATATAAATATATTAGCTTGTTTTTCATGAATGCATTTTGCAACAATAAAAAGAGCAATGTGTAATATTTGACCAGATTCAGTCCTACACTTGTTCACTTTTATTTGTTCCCCACTAAATAATGTTATTTCACTAAATGTTTAGATTTAATAAAATTATTGTGCACAAGATTTTTCTAGAATAACTTTTGCTGCTGAATTATCCACTAACCTTGTTTATAATAGTATTTGTGTCATAGATTATGAATTTTTTTTTTTTCCATTTATTTTTCTTTAAAAAGTTGTCTATATTTATTTGTGTTTAACACACAAAACGGTGATGATCAGGTCAGCACACTGAGGTATAGAAATTCTACATTGATTAAAAAAATTGTGCTGTATCGGATCGGTATCAGTATCAGCCGATACTCAGAATGTTTTGTATCGGATCTGAAAAAAAAATGGTATCGGTGCATCCCTATTAAATTTTCTTACTAATGACTAAAGTTATGATATCCAATACACTCTCATGGCAATTCATAACTATTTAACGTTTTGGTGAATTGGTGGCAAGTTCATACGAATTTTTTTAATCTTAGTTTTTGTATGTTCCCACTAAAGTTTAGTTTCGAGGTAGACCTTCATGCTTAGTATTTTTTCCAAAAAAAACAAATTTTTATATTAATCCGAATTTACAAATTTATTTTTAACTCTTAAATAGTTACTTTTATCTAGGTTGTGTGCAAATGTACCAACCTGCCCCAGCACAGAGATGGTTGGCACAGGTTTTGAGGATGGTTGGCACAATATTAAAAGGGTTTGGTTACAAGACGAAAGCAACAAATGCATTAAAAATCTTCTTCCATGCTTTTTTTTTAATCACTTCAATCACTTTTTGGCTGCTTCAGTTGACTTTTGAAGCACTTTATATAGGCTGTTGAGTTACAAGATAAAATGTGCTATAAATCTTATATTACACTACATGTGCCAACCAACGCCAAACCCAGTGTGTCTGCCATCCCAACTCACACTCATAAATAATGTCAGATTCATCATGGTCTTCCAAATTGTGTATGGAAATGTGCAAAGTTTTTGTAATTAAATCAGTTATATTATGTCAGTTACTTATTATGTAATGTAATAAAACCATTACATTTAAATGAAAAAGGTTATTAAACATTCACATAAATGAGCTGTTTAAAACAAAAATGATAAATATGAATCCGCTGCTTGTATTTCTCTTCAGATGTCAGTCTTATAGTTGATTTGTATTGCATTGGAACTGATTTGATGAGAAGCCCTGCAGCATTAAATGATCCGAGTTGACCGAGAGGATCAGATAAATCCTTGTGTTCAATAAACGTGCGGAAAGCGTCTTTCCCCGAAACGCAATCATCTTAACGGGCACATAAACGCTGATCCTAATCCTTTGCTGCGCCGCCCCTGAAACAGCCCGGCTGCCAGCTTAATCTGCTATGAACATCATTTTGATGCCTGACTTCATGTCTCTTTGCCTGGACCAGGGTCACGGCTCTCTTGCGTGTTTATCTTTTTTATTGAACATGGCATTCACTGTCATCCGTCTGACAGGCGGCTAATGGACGCTTTGATTCCACCTGTGATCCTGGAATTACATTGTTATCAAACGATAATTTATTGAATATAAAAGATGACAGTTTTATGTGCGCTCCAACACGGCAGTAGCTGGAATCATGAAAGAAGCGAACAGATATTTTGTTGGGTTTTCTGTCCATACAATGAAAATGAATAGGGTCCACGGCTGATTTTTGGACCTTTCATTTAATGGACAAAACAGTTAACAGTTATCATTTGTGTTGAACAGTTTTGAGCGAATTGCCCTCTACAAGAATATTCAATTTTCATTTTTTTTTCATAACATAAACCTCATAACATAAAAATCTGTAATTATAAAATAAAAACAAAATAAAATTGACTTCATAATTTGACTTTTTTTTCACTTATGTCATAATTAATGAGCTTTTATTTCATAATTATGACTAGGTTGAAAATGAGATATTTTTCATGACTTTTATCTATTTCATGTCATATTTGTGTTTTTATATCACAATTTTGCCTTCTCTCAGAATCTTGACTTTTTATCTCATAATTATGACTGGCATAATTTCAAATTGTCTTAATTTTGATTTATCTCATAATTCTGAATTAGTATGTCATAATTTCAATTTGTCATATCTCGACTTATCTCATCATTTTAATTTATGCCATCATTTTGACATTGTATTTTATAATTATGTCTTAGTATGTCAAAATTGTGATTTGTCATATCTCAACTCATCTCACAATTATCACTTAGCATGTAAAAAAAATAGACTATAATTTCCATAATTTTGACTTTGTATTTTATAATTATGACTTAGTATGTCATCATTTCGATTTGTCCTATCTCGACTTATCTCATTATTATGAATTAGTTTGTCATCATTTTTATTTGTCATATCTCGACTTCTCTCATTATTATGATTTATTATGTCAGGATTTTGACTTATACTATAATTTTGATTTGGTATTTTATAATTATGCCTTTAGTATGTCATAATTTAGATTTTTTTATATCTCGATTTATCTCATAATTATGAATTTGTATGTCATAATTTTGATTTGTCAAATCCCAATTTATCTCATAATTATCACTTAGCATTTCATAATTTCGAATTATGCCATAATTTTGACTTTGTATCTTATAATTATTAGTATGTCATAATTTCGATTTGTCATATCTCAATTTATCACAATTATCACTTAGTGTGACATAATTTTGCTTTGTCATAATTTTAACTTGTCATATAATTATGACTTAGTATGTCAAATTCAACTTATGTCATCATTTCAATTTATCATCTCATAATTATGATTTAGTATGTCTTTTTTAGGATTTTTTTTTTCTTATGTGTGGAAATGAGTTTACAAAGATCTGACATGTCCAGTCAGGGGGAAGAAAAAAATCATACATTTTCTTTCTGAAGATTCATCTCCATTAGTGTGCCTAATTGTGGAGATATTTTAAATTCATCCAAGGCAAACTGTGTTTTTGACAGTAAACCCATGTCATTTGTGGTTATTTCTGGTCTTTGCAAGACTCTACTCTTGTCGTTCCTTTCATTTTTAGCCTCCCAAGAGAAATCTGATTACTTCAGATGATGTGTGTGTCTTGGCCTTTTGCATATGGAATATACCCCAGTGCATTATCAAACTCTGGTTTGAGGGCAGGGAAATACCGTATGATACATTCCTGTGCTTTTAAATCCATTTCAGCACTGACCACACATACTCTAAGGGGGTTTCTTCAACTGCGGGCTTTTAAATGTCCCAGGGGTTAAATTTATTAAAGCTAAGAGATTCCTAACTTTTATATACAGTATATATATATATATATATATATATATATATATATATAGGCCTTTACATATATTCACAAAATATTAAGTATTCTGGTTAATCGTGTACAAAAAGAGAAAATAATCACTCTTCAGTATTCATTGTGTGAAAATGGTTTATATCAATTTCCCTAAAATTGCGAGTCTCTCTAGTATTATTTCCATTATGGCCAACAATTTTGCGCCTCATAATTTTTTTATTATTAAATTTTAGTCAACTTGGTTACCATGGAGACAGCAGTGTGAGTGAATAGCATGCTTGAGATTAAATATGAGATGATGTGTGCAGAGAGTAAAGGAAATCAATGCAAATATAATTTGACTAGAATATTATTGTCATTTTTACTGTATTCTGCTTTTGAACATTGCTAGAGGA
>NW_015506150.1:33906-53096 GCF_001515645.1 Sinocyclocheilus grahami
TATATAGGTGATATATATACATATTATTATTATTATTATTATTATCATAGAATATATTTTTCTAAAAAGTCAGAGCACCATAAGTGGCCATAGTGGAAGACATGTGCAAATGCGCAGATTACTTCGAGTTCCTCCACATGATAAGCGGCTGAAATCAGATCTGCTGTACACGGTGTTGTTGTGGTATTTGGAACAAACTCTCAGATTTCAAAGGCTCTTGGCTTTGGTGTAACATGAATCAGGGGCCAAATCCCGAGCGGCTGCAGTAAAGGACCTCTAAAATATAAAACTAAGCCATAGCCGGTGAAGAGTGTCCTCATATTTCATCCATTTTAGATTTATAAAGTCAAAAATTTACGTCCCTCATGGCACCCGGCAGTCTCAAAGCAAGTCTGTGGGCTGTGTGGAGTTTCATCATCCTGACAGAACCTGACACCTCGGGTGAGCACTAGACCACTCGTCTCTTTGCTTCCTCCCTGGGTGAGCAATTACATGTGAATACGAGCCCTGTGTCATTTCTTATGGCTTTCATTGCCTTCCCCTCATCAGAGGAGCGGCCAGAGTCATCGACGGCCGTCTAATTAACAGCCTCATTCCTGTAATGCGATGCATTTTCAGGTCCTTATCATACTGTACTGTATATGTGGATTCATATTTTGGGTGGAATATACAGTTGTTAGAGATTTTAGTCATATTCATTCCTTTAAGGGTTATATTGTATTAAAAGAAAAAAAATATTACAATATCACACTCAAACAGTTGACCCAAAATCTAAAATTGTTCACGTACTTTCCTGGTGCTTCTTTAATTGAACATGGGGTGAATTTTACACATTTTGCATTTGGTGGATTTTGACATTTTAGCTGTGTGATTTTAAGTGTACCAACTTCATAAAAGAAAGCATGAGTCATGAAATACTGGTCATTTATTAAGTTAATTTTTAAGAATGTAATACAGTTTATAAAATGTTACATAAAATGTTGTGTTTATATGTAAGTAATTACAAAATGATCAATTATAAATAATTAAAAATTATTAATATTAAATATTCATTTTAAATTGTCATTATATTAAGTTAATTAAGTTACTCTATAATATATTATAATAGCTGGTATTCTACTCTACTACTGTATTTGTAAGTCACTTTGAATAAAAGTGTCTGCTAAATGAAAATGTAAATATTTTATTTATTTATTTATTTAATTTTACTAACTAATGTTTTCCAGGTAATATTAAATAAATTATGTGTTTTATTATATTTTATTTGTTCATTTATTTCATGCATTTCTTAATTTTTCAAGCTAATGTTTTGGTTTCATATTTTTATATAAAAATATTTACACAATTTACCCTTTACATAACAAATATTATATTTGTTTTGACAACATTCTCCAAAAAGTTGTCCGAAAATAACAGCAGAAATTTCAGTTATGATTAGCAATTTATTACTTAAATTATGATGTTTAGTAGTATTAGTTGGGTTGTCACACTGTTAAATATTCGTTTTATATTGTATTGTATTGTATTTTATTTTAATGGACAAAATGATAATATGGTTAATAATCAAAACTGACTTCAATTCTACAACCTCATGTAAGCTAATTCCCAATCCCTCTGATCGATTAGTTAACTTTAGCTCTGTATCTTTCTGTCCTTTTTATAGCATTACCATTTTGAACATCTTCAAACTATAATTAATAAAAAGCCAGAGCTTGATCAGAGCCCTTTTTGATATACATTTTTTTCCCAGAAATATTCTTACATTGCAGCTCTGACATAATCATGTAACAGAGTTGAAAGGCTCGGATGAGCGAAGATCTTCACCCTGTCCCAGAAAAGCCTGTAATCTCCGGCCTCCTCTCGTGCTGCTCTTCATCTTCATTGGTTCATCAGGGTGTGTAAGTTGAGGGTGACTTTTTTTATCTGCTCGCTGTTTTGTGATTGAACTGAGAAATTGGACTTTGTGATAACATCAGATAATGTGGAATGGGTTTGTGGGGCTCTTATCGTGGGAGATTATCCGTTGAAAAGTGCCAAATTCGCTGATGATGCAGACAGCCACAGAACGTTGTAGAGAACCACAAAACACACCAGCGGTCAAAACACACACTGACAGAACTGTATATATATATATATATATATACAGTGGGTACGGAAAGTATTCAGACCCCCTTAAATTTTTCACTCTTTGTTATATTGCAGCCATTTGCTAAAATCATTTAAGTTAATTTTTTTTCCTCAAAAATTAACTTAAATGATTTTAGCAAATGGCTGCAATATAACAAAGAGTGAAAACTTTAAGGGGGTCTGAATACTTTCCGTACCCACTGTATATATATATATATATATAATAACAAAGCAATTAAAATTAATTCTAAATATCTGACTTGAAGACATAATATAAAGTTAATTATAAAAAAATCTATCTTTCTTTTTATTTCTGGTGTTTTTTCTTAATGTTTTCATGTTTTCTAGGTAATATAAATGAAATTACATTTTATGTTATAAATTATAACAAATTATATATTTTAATTAAAAAATATTTTATATTATTACTTTATATATGTTATGATATTATATTTATTTGTTATACTGGGTGTTTCTTAAATTTTTTATTCTAAATAAATAAAGATAATGATATAAAAATATAGTTAATGTATTCATATTTTCTAGGTAATATACATTAAATAATATTATAGATGAAATGGTGATATTACCACAGATATTTATTATACAAAACATATTTAATATTAAATATTAAAATACCATATTAAATTGTTATAAAAATAAAAATAATAATAAAATAATGCATAATGTAAATACAAAATGAACTTAAAATGATTATTATAACAAAGAGTGAAAAATTTAAGGGGGTCTGAATACTTTCCGTACCCACTGTATATACCACTTTCAAGGCATCGCAAGTTCACGTTTCACCTGCAAGAGCTGGCACTCTCTCTGGCAGCGGCAGGTCGCAGCACCACTTCCGGTGGCATCCCCAGATGACAGAGACACAGCAATGCATCATGTTCTAATCTAGATCATCATGTTTGTAATGTATTCTCCAGAGGATTAAAACATACAATATATATTTCAGACCTAGTGGAGTAATAGTAAATAATAATATAGTAAGTAATTGTAAATGTGTAAAGTTGCATAAGCTCATTACTTATCCATATAAATCATTATTATGGTTTCTATGGCTAGGACCTGCAGTTCCTACAAGGATTTAAGTTAACTACCAGACTAAAAACAGTTCAAGTTAGCAGGTGCATAAGACAGCGCTACGCCCCACTTCAAAACATACAATACTTTTACACTTTTGTGAATAATTACCTGTCTTTGGGAAAACGATGAAAGGCAAGATTTTTACTGTCACACTGATTGCCCAACATTGCGTTCTTTTATACCACTTTGACCTCTCTTTCGTTGTTATTCTGTCTATTTGACAGATTGTGCTGTTGTCAAGTTGGAATTGTCATCCCAAAATGGCAGCCGCGCTACCGAAGCGCCATCTAGTGGCTGTTACCCACAAAGCATCAGAGTTTCGCCTCTTGTCCCAAATGGAACACTTCAGCTGTGTCCCAAACTGAAGTGCATGGACTCTGGAGTGCGCATTTGAAGTGTGATTGCTCACAGCGGCGCGACGAAGGCTGTCCCAAACTGAAGTGCGTGGACTCCGGAGTGCGCATTTGAAGTGCGATTGCTCACAGCGGCGCGACGAAGGCTGTCCCAAACTGAAGTGTCTGGACTCCGAAGTGCACATTTGAAGTGCGATTGCTCACAATGGCGCGACGAAGGCTGTCCCAAACTGAAGTGTGCGGACTCCGAAGTGCGCATTTGAAGTGCGATTGCATCACAGCGGTGCGACGAAGGCTGTCCCAAACTGAAGTGTGTGGACTCCAAAGTGCACATTTGAAGTGCGATTGCTCACAGCGTCACGACGAAGGCTGTCCCAAACTGAAGTGTGTGGACTCCGAAGTGCGCATTTGAAGTGCGATTGCGTCACAGTGGCGCGACGAAGGCTGTCCCAAACTGAAGTGCGTGGACTCCGGAGTGCGCATTTGAAGTGCGATTGCTCACAGCGGCGCGACGAAGGCTGTCCCAAACTGAAGTGTGCGGACTCCAAAGTGCACATTTGAAGTGCGATTGCTCACAGTGGCGCGACGAAGGCTGTCCCAAACTGAAGTGTACGGACTCCGAAGTGCGCATTTGAAGTGCGATTGTGTCACATACACACACACACACGCGACGAATGCTGACATATTTCGAAAAGCAACTTCAAATGTAATAGTAAATAATAATATAGTGAGAAATTGTAAATGTGTAAAGTTGCATAAGCTCATTACTTATCCATATAAATCATTATTAGGGTTTCTATGGCTAGGACCTGCAGTTCCTACAAGGATTTAAGTTAACTACCAGACTAAAAACAGTTCAAGTTAGCAGGTGCATAAGACAGCGCTACGCCCCACTTCAAAACATACAATACTTTTACACTTTTGTGAATAATTACCTGTCTTTGGGAAAACGATGAAAGGCAAGATTTTTACTGTCACACTGATTGCCCAACATTGCGTTCTTTTATACCACTTTGACCTCTCTTTCGTTGTTATTCTGTCTATTTGACAGAATGTGCTGTTGTCAAGTTGGAATTTTCACCCCAAAATGGCAGCCGCACTACCGAAGCGCCACCTAGTGGCTGTTACCCACAAAGCATCAGAGCATTTGAAGTGCGATTGCTCACAGTGGCGCGACGAAGGCTGTCCCAAACTGAAGTGCGTGGACTCCGGAGTGCGCATTTGAAGTGCGATTGCTCACAGTGGCGCGACGAAGGTTGTCCCAAACTGAAGTGCGTGGACTCCGGAGTGCGCATTTGAAGTGCGATTGCTCACAGCGGCGCGACGAAGGCTGTCCCAAACTGAAGTGTGCGGACTCCAAAGTGCACATTTGAAGTGTGATTGCGTCACAGCGTCGCGACGAAGGCTGTCCCAAACTGAAGTGTGCAGACTCGGAAGTGCGCATTTGAAGTGCTATTGCATCACATACACACACAGACGTGAAGAATGCTGACATATTTCGAAAAGCGACTTCAAATGCGCCCTACCATATCCCAAAATCACTTGTGCGTAGTTCTGTGGGGGAATTCACATTGTAATGTAAGTATTGTGTTTTCATTTACTCAAATACCTAGTGAAACAAGTGTTAAAAGCCAGGGCTTTTTTAACACAAAGCCCACAAACAATAAGACAACCACGATATAAGGCAATAGTCTTTCCCTTTGTTGTGTGTTTGTAGTGCTGTCATGCAAGATATGTCTATAAATGTTTCAACCAAACTTTAGCACTTCAGTATTTTGTGTGCATGTCCTGCTGTTATATTTTCTAATGTTAAGACTGCAAACCTGTCTTTATATTTTTCATAAGTGTTTCCATTTTCTCTTGTTTTAGTACTATTCTGGAGAAAATGAGCCTGCTGAGGAAAGACTTAAAAAATACAAAATAAGCAAGTTAATAGACACATTTTTGCTGAAATTCATTGTGCTGTTGTTGTTATCAGGCATGGTTTATTTCCTCTGCCTTAGGATTGAAAGTGTCCTGGGACAGGTGAGGAGTGAGTGGAAGCTGGTGGAGCTACTCAAAGAGGACATCAAACTCCAGAGAGAGACAGAGGAGAGGAGAGCACAGGAGAGCAAGTGTCCTGGGACAGGTGAGGGAGTGAGTGGAAGCTGATGGAGCTACTCAAAGAGGACATCAAACTCCAGAGAGAGACAGAGGAGAGGATAGCACAGGAGAGCAATTGTCCTGGGACAGGTGAGGGAGTGAGTGGAAGCTGGTGGAGCTACTCAAAGAGGACATCAAACTCCAGAGAGAGACAGAGGACAGGATAGCACAGGAGAGCAATTGTCCTGGGACAGGTGAGGGAGTGAGTGGAAGCTGGTGGAGCTACTCAAAGAGGACATCAAACTCCAGAGAGAGACAGAGGAGAGGAGAGCACAGGATAGCAAGTGTCCTGGGACAGGTGAGGGAGTGAGTGGAAGCTGGTGGAACTAC
Organism: Sinocyclocheilus grahami; assembly: GCF_001515645.1. Lineage (NCBI taxonomy): Eukaryota > Metazoa > Chordata > Actinopteri > Cypriniformes > Cyprinidae > Sinocyclocheilus > Sinocyclocheilus grahami. The sequence continues at coordinate 39,960 of NW_015506150.1, forward strand.
TCAAAGAGGACATCAAACTCCAGAGAGACAGAGGAGAGGAGAGCACAGGAGAGCAATGTCCTGGGAAAGGTGAGGGAGTGAGTGGAAGCTGGTGGAGCTACTCAAAGAGGACATCAAACTCCAGAGAGAGACAGAGGAGAGGAGAGCACAAGAGAGCAGGGAGAGAATGGAGGGACTGTTTTCTCTTCTTGAGAGAATGCTTAACAAATACATTATTTATTAGCCATTCTCTATTAGGCAAGAGAAAGCAGTGGAAAAAAATCTTTTTTTAAATTTTTTTTTTAAATGTCACATTGTCAATGAAACAACCTAATTTCTGTAGTTTATTTTTGTGATGTAAGTTAAAAATAAAATTAATAAGTTGTATACATTATAAATTTTTGTAGTGTAATTTATTTGTACTTTCTGTACATTTTGTATTTTTCTTTTGCATATTCATATAATATGTGTAAATAAAAGATAATTAATTATGTACATTGTTAATGTTTTAATGCCGCTTATAATTTTTTCACAAAACATTCTTCTATATGTTTATTTTTGTGTCCTGTAAATAATTTTTTACACATTAAAACAAATGGTTCTTTACATTACTGAAAGTACTTCTTACAACTATTTACAACATAGCTTAGGTTTAACATCAGAAAAAACAACATCAGTTTTGAGCCTAGCCCTGCCTCCATGTGTTCTGGGGTCTTCAGGAGGTGAATCTCTTAGTGAATGGCCAGCACCTCCTCAGCGACTCAGGGGACAATGCGGTGACAGTGGAACGAGGCATGTCAAACACTCTGGAGACCACTCTGTATGATGTACCACTGGCTAGACAGAAGAGAAACACCAGGGTCTGGATTGTGGCACCCCATCCGTGTTGCTGTTCACTTCTCAGAAGATCCAGCAGTACTGTCAAAGCCTCCCTGCTCAGCCGAAAACCATTAAAAACCTGTCCAGCGCTGGCACATTCAGCTTTATCCTGCAGTACAGTGGTCTGGTCTGATTTAGGGAAAGAAGGAAAAAAGAAACTTTAGAGATATGACAAAGTAATTAGTAGAAGAAATATTGAGGTACTTTAGTAAACTACTTTTAGTAACTACTAATACCATATCGGGGAAAAACTACTAGTCAGATTTAAAACCTTAGCTAAAGGGATAGTTCACCCAAAAATGAAAATTCCAAACCTGGAATAACTTGACGGTGAGTAAATGATTACATTTTTGGCTGAACTATCCTTTAAGTAAAAGTATTATCTTGCATATTCTAACATAATTAAGGTATTGAGAGTAAAAATAAAGGTATGTATTGTTCTGAAAAATAATTCGTTAGGATGGTTTTGCATTAATATTACTGCTGCACTACTGTGTATGTTGCATTTTACTTCTGAATATGTTCACAGTTATTAAATTTAAAGTTGCCTACTAAATATACTGTTGGGTAGTTTAATTTACAACAATGCATCATGTTAGACCATGTTTTGTTGCTGTCCTGTGAGAAAAAAAAGAAAACGTAGTACTTCATATTTGTACGAGTATACTTAATGAATGTACTTCCTTACAGTCCACCTCTGATTATTTTGAAAATGAAAGTATCAACATTTTGTCAGAATATTAACACATTTTTGCTAACTATATCAAAGGCTGCATCTGAAGGACTCGGACCGGTCAAACAGAGCACTGTTCAGCTGTGACAGCTGCTGCTGAACATTGAGCTGTACTATGCTCTATTTTTTATTCACAGTTTTATTTTTATGCTTAACTGTCTAAAAAATCCGGGTTGCAAACCTGTCTACATATGATCACCATGGTCAAGACAATAAACTATATAAAATCGCACCTTTGTAAGATATCAGTCAGCATTTGAACTGCTGTGTGTGTGTGTGTGTATTTTGTAGTTTTTCATATGTATCATTACATTATTCAGAATCAGAATCAGAATGAGCTTTATTGCCAGGTATGTTTACACATACGAGTAATTTGTTTTAGTGACAGAAGCTCCACAGTGCAACAGAATGACAGTGACAAGACAGGACACAGATAATAAAAATAATAATATAAAAATAGACAAAATAGACAATGTACAAAAAAGCAAAAACAATATATAATATAGACAATTTTGTATGTACAGGTATGATATGTGGAAATTTGAAATGTAAATAACTATGTGTGTAAAATAAATAATGTATACTAGTGTTGTGTGTTCATGAGATGGATTGCCTGAGGAAAGAAACTTCCTGTGTCTGGTCATTCTGGTGCTCAGTGCTCTCCCAGCAAACACGTTAATGTGGGGCCCAAATGGGTTTCACATGGGCTACAGGGGTACAGAGTGGGCATGGGCATAAAATGGGCATCTTATCTGGGGCCCACTTGGGTGACCCAGCTAGGAACCATATGGGTGAATCCAGGTGGGCTCCCTCATGTTTGTGAAACTTTAAGATTTATTTGTGGATCTCATTCTATTTATTTGTGGATCATAATCTATTTATTTGGAATTAAGCAACAATTCTACCCCCATACATTTCCCATCCCCCACCCGGCATGCGCTGAATCACGCCGGCGCAATTATTCACTAACCTCTTTGCTGTAATTTTCGGGAGGAGAGGGGACGTTTGCCATCAGTGTATCCAAGGTAAGAATTACCATTTTAAAACTTAAAATGTTGAGCATGTAAATACATTGTTTGCAAACCATAATGTTAACCGAAACATAGTTAGGCTTTTTGTCATGTTAAAATTTAGACATCATACACAGCTCGCGCCATATTTTCCTCTTATTTCTGGCGCCAATGTCTAAACGAAAATGTCTTTGTGTTCCCTACGCCCTCTAAAAGTTAAAGACACTAAAAAAGCTCATACTTAAACTGCAAAGTTTGGCACCGGGCTGTGTGCTCACGATACAGGAAGATTACATCGATGAGGTCAAATGGCTTATATAGCAGAGAAGCTATTGTAAGATAATCTAGTGTAAATAAGGTAGCCTGGGACAGATGTCGATTTGAAGAGTAAACAATAAGGCTGTTGTACTTTTAACAATACATAAAATACAATAATATTACAACAATACTTAATATTTATCATGCAAACAGGAGTTTCTGCCTTATATAAATCTGCATCAGTTTGCATTTGGGTGTTATTATAAATCATACAAATTATGACTATATAAATGTTTTTGCTTACTTAATAAGCAATAATAATGATTTTTTTTTAATTAATAAGCATTTTTTTCTTACAGAAAGTAATTGGACGGTCTCGGATGTTGATGCAATTGGCAGACCCTACCTTCCAGAAAGTTGTAAATGTACAAGTTGTAATGGTCATGTTCAAATTATTCTAATGAAACCTTGCTTAATAAAGCATGCAGAATACAAGTTCTGAAGTTGTTATAAGAAATAAAGTTTTTCCGGAGCTTAACATGAACTTTTTTAGATAGTTTTTTTATAAAGTTGTAAATGTACAAGTTAAAATAGTCATGTTTAAATTTTTCCAAATAAACTTTGCTTAGAAGCTTGAAGTACTGGTTTCTGTTTATTGAATACCTCTACAATTTTAGTGGATTTAATGTAATGTTTGGGTTTAGGGGTTTAACGTAAAATAAGGTAACCCAAACAGACAAATATATTAGCCCATATGTATACCTGTTGTGGCCCATAAGAGACCCACATAAGACCTAGTTGGGTCCCATCTCTAACCCATGTAGGCAGGCTCATGTAGGCACCAAATGGGAGCTACCTGGTTAACCCATATGGGCCCTATATGGAGCCCATCAAGGGCCCATCATCAGCCCATCTGTGCTAACCCATGTGGGGCCACCATGGAAACTGAGGACAAAATTAGCTGGGTCCCAGTTGGGTAGCCCAGGTGCAACCCCTATGGGCCCCACATAGGTGTGTTGGCTGGGCTGTAGCGTCGACCAGATGGCAACAGTTCAAAGAGGGAGTGTGCTGATTGTGAGGGGTCCAGAGTGATTTTGCTAGCCCTTTTGCTCACTCTGGATGAGTACAGTTCTTGGAGAGAAGGGAGGGTTGTACCAATGACTCGCTCAGCAGTGCAGGCTACCCTCTGTAGTCTTCTGAGGTCAGATTTGGTAGCTGAGCTGAACCAGACAGTTATTGAAGTGCAGAGGACGGATTCAATGATGGCTGAGTAGAACTGTTTCAGCAGCTCCTGTTCAAGTAAGCTCCAAACCGATTCCTGCATTTAAAGTTGTAATCCAACAAAGGACACAGCAAACCAGTGTAACTTACCTGGCCTCGGCCTTGGCTAAGCCTGAGGTACATCACCGTCTCCTACATTATGACGTAAAACATAAAAACAAAAAAGAGCAGTTCTGGCTCCACCCATCCTGGCAGGATTGTCCTCTCGTCAGCTCTCCTCCACCACCGATGCTATGCGACAGAGCCCTAATCGGGAACCTCTGGGGTATATTCCAGAAAGGAGGTTCAACAAACTCTGAGTTAAAACTTGAACTCTGAGTTGACTTACCCTGAGATGGGAAACTCTGTGTTTTCGGTTTCAGAACAGCTGAATTGTGTTAGTTCAATCCACTAAGAGTATGTTGACTCTGAGTTTAGCAAGTGCACCTATGAGAAGCCATGATCAATGAAGCTCCAAAATTGTGATTCACCATGGCAACAGCCCCCGAACAAAAGACTACTACGCAATACGTAACTTTAATTCTTAATCACCTTTTATAATATCAGAGGTGAAAACTGGCAGAACAGTAAGTTATTGAACTAATCTTCATTTTCATGGTAGGTTATCCCACGGGCAAAAAAAAAAAATCCGAGGCAGCAGAAAAATAAACATAAAAACATGATTGAATCAGGTAAATCAAGTGTAAAAGGTTCATGGGTGTAGACATGACTTTACAAACATTTGACATATTCAATAAATAACCGTGTCTATTTGAATGTGCAGCGGCTTTTTCCACATAGTCTAATGCTCTTTTCACATAATTAGGCTAAGTGTTCTCTAGTCCAACATACATTTCTTAATTAGTGTAATGAAATAAACATTTGACTTCTACTCAGCCAACAGCAAGAAGGCAGAGACTCGGGAGGAGAACCTGCGCCAGCATGACAGATGAAGAGGAGATGGCCACAACACCAATATTAAAATCCAACAGGGAAAAAAATAATTGTTGCTTTCGTATTTGTAGGAAATAAAGATGACCAAATGAATTGTGAATCATTTGTGTTTATTTAACAGTTGTGATGGTGGTTACAGCATATATCTCTACCCTTCCATCTGGCATCCTTCCATTCAATACAGTAATCAGTTTCATTTTCGGAAGGCGCGATAGGAATATGTGTGTCATCAATGCATCCAACCACACTGGAAATCCTAAAGGAAATTCTGATTATTAGGTTACTTCCAGAGGCCACAGCAAGATGTCATTAAGTGAACATCATTTAAAAGTGGTACCGCTCAAATAAATATGCATGTGGATATGGCAAAATAAAATAAAGTAAAATAAATTCCTCTCCTGATGTAAATGTAATTCCCCACAAATTAATGGCCCAAGTGTTTAAGTGAGGATGAAGACCACAAGTGAGTGTACAACTTTTCATTACCTGATGGGACACACTTACAGTGTTGTAAAAACGCAAGTGTTTACAGAGTTTTAATTTTTATTTTCAATACTTTGCATTTTAAAATAAACTTCTAAATTTCTGTTTAGTAGTCTCTACAAGAGATGACACAATTACATTTCTGGTGCTTCTAATTAAGTGATAAATAATAACCAGTGAAGAAGTTTAAATGTATAAGTTATATATATATATATATTTATATGGTTCACATCACGATGCTGATGTGAATGATTCTGCATTGATGCATAAAAACAACAATCGATTTATTAAAAATTACATTATACAGACCTTTTTTATAGCAAACAAAGTACCCTTAATATATATATGTATAAAAAATGTGTATGTCCATTAGAAGGAAAGCACTTGCATCTATTTGAGGCACAAAATCACTTTCACAGACTTTTTCATTAACTGTTCCCTCCTGGTGGAATGACCTGCCCAAATCGATACGAGCAGCTGAGTCCTTAACCATCTTCAAGAAACGACTAAAAACACATCTGTTCCACCTTTATTTGACCCTCTAACTTAACACTTTCTATTCTATTTTAATTCTATTTTATCTATATTTATTTTTTTTTATTCTTTATTTTAAAAAAACAACAGCAAAAAACAAACACTAGCTTTCTATTTTTTCTATTCTATCTACTTGTTTTTCTTTGTCTGTGTGTGTGTATATACGTGTGTGTGTATAATATATATATACACACTGTATATATACACCTTGCTACGTGTACTGCGTTAGGCTAACAGAGACTTGTCATTTGCACTTATATATTGTTGCTCTTTTGTTAGTTTTGACTGATTTTATTGTCCTCATTTGTACGTCGCTTTGGATAAAAGCGTCTGCTAAATTACTAAATGTAAATGTAAATGTAAAATGTACAAAATAGGCTAAATATACTCACCTTTGCACCAATAAATCTTGTAGCACTTTGTTTTACTACCAAATTATATGTAATATCTAATTATTATGTTTAATATTTAACTTACATTGGAAAGGTTTCAGTGACCGACCTTGGCAAAAATTCTCAGAATTTATTTCCAGAACACGATGCATGATGGGATACACAAAGGCTTTGTCCAAATACCCACACTTGCGGTCTTTGCACTTGACCACTTGATTACTTAAATGACGTATTTCCTGTATTTGGCCGAAGTCTTCAAGTGGGTGTGAAGACCACAAGTGTGTGTCGAACTTTTCATTACCTGATGGGACACACTTATAGTGTTGTAAAAATGCAAGTTTACACACAGCTTTATTTTAATTTTAATTTTAATTTTAAATACTTTGCATTTTAAAATCAACTTCTAAATGTCTGTTCAGTAGTCCCTATAAAATGACAATTTTAATTTGTGGTGCTTCTAATTAAATGATAAAAAGCAGTTGCAAATGTTGTACAAAATAAATATCACCACAACTCATCTTTGCACCAAATAGAAGTAAAAACACTTTTTCAAATTTTTCAAATTATTTGCAATATCTAATTATTATATTAATATTTAACTTACATTGGAAAGGTTTCCGTGACCTCTCGCGAGATCTTGGCAAAAAGTCTTACGATTTATTTCCAGAACATGATGCATGATGGGATACACAGCGGTATTCGAGGTAGTGTGGATTTTGTATCCATTAAGGGCACTGCACTTTGGCATTTTGAAGACATGGGACATACTTGCACACTTACTTCCTGTCCCACGCACGCGCTCTCAAGTGGCCAAGACCGCAAGTGTGGGTATTTGGACAAGGGGCACACCTTGAATAGCGCTCCGGAGCGGTATTCAAGATAGTGTGGATTTAGTGTGTGTTAAGGGCATTTTCGCTTTGGCGTTTTTAAAACCTGGGACATGCCTTGTCCAAATACCCACACTTGCGGTCTTGGCCACTTGAGAGCGCGTGCTCGCGACAGGAAGTAAGTGCGCAAGACTGTCCCAGGTCTTAAAGGGGTCATATGATGCGATTTTTATTTTTCCTTTCTCTTAGGAGTGTTACAAGCTCTTTGGTGCATAAAGAATATCTGTAAAGTTGCAAAGACTAAAGTCTCAAATCCAAAGAGATATTCTTTATAAAAGTTAAGAGTCAGCCTCACCTACCTAAAACGGCTCGTTCTAACATGCCCCCACATATCTACCTCACTATGTGGGAAGATTTGCATAACGCCACACAAATGTTCACGCAAAGAAAGAAGGCGTAACTTTTATTCTCACTGTAGTATTGTTGACGCTGCAGCCATGTCGTGAAGACGCTGTGTGCTTTGTTGTGAAAGCGAAACTACTTTGTTTGGTCTTCCAAAAGGGGACGATATCTGCTTCGTCATGCCTAGAGCTGATCCGTGCTGGTCGCTGAAGGAATACATCAACTTTCACCATGGACGAAGCGGAGTCCAGCCCGGGGTCGTCACATGTGGTTGCCACTCATTCGTCAGATCCGCCGGGTGCGCCGTTCTCGACCCTGCCGCCTCAGCTCACTCTAACCCGGCCTCAGCTCACGCTAAGCCAGGGCTTTTCCTCACGCTAGGCTACTGTGTTTTTCGTTGTGAAAGCAAAACTACTTTGTTTGGTCTTCCAAAAGAGGACACGACTACAAATCAGTTGTATTTACAACACTGTTCCAGAATAGTTTAACCCAAATATCCAGATGTGTGCAGCACATTTTATGGAGGACTGTTTACTGATCCTGGGAGAGTAACGTTAGACTAAAATGCCGGCAGTTCTGACTCACAGTCTGTAAGTACGTTTTCATTTAAAGGATTTGCCACTGATGATTCAAACGCGAGTTTTGGGCAGGAGAGTAGCTCTTGTTGTTTGTCATTTCTCTGATCACAAATGCAGACAGAGTTTTATGTTTACGCGGCACGATGCAATGCAACGCAATGCGTAAAAAGTCATTATAATCAGTAATTATGTCCTCACTGGATGCAACAAATGCCTCGTTTGTAATTGGTTTTAATGTTTTTGTCTCATCGCTCTGGCCGGGACATGGCATCAACAGTACATGAGGGTCATAACATTTCCATCTCAAGCTTGAGGTATTCGGCCAATCACAACACATTGGATAGCTGGCCAATCACAGCACACCTCGCTTTTTCAGACCGATGAGCTTTGTAAAAATCGACGCGTTTCAAAAAGGCGGGGCATTTCTGCATTTCTGCCCAGAGCAAGTTGTAATTTCTGTACATTTTCATTTAAAACCAGATGGAATTTGCACTATCCGCTGTGAGCGCAGCGTCAGAAACATGGCCTTTGAGCATAAATCCAAGAAACCAAGAGCCTAGCCAAGACCTCATTTAAAACCCTCAGATTTTGCATTTGGCATGCCCTAAATGTCACCACCTCGTTTATCTTCTGCATCTTATTTTGTGTGTGGGCAGCAACCCGCTTCCTCAGACAGCTCAAATCCATAAACCCCAGAAAATTCAGATGCCTCTCGTTGTTGTATTCCTCTTTGCCAGGCAAACTACGTTGAGTGTAAGCTTTAAAACCATTCTTTGGTGGTCAGATGTGACCAAAACCAAATATAACGGCCATTAATATGCCATGCCGGGCCGAGGATGGAAATGTTAGCCGATTTATCCTCATGCTTAAGTGCACTCTGGACTGTTTGAAAACCTCAATCTATTTCCAGGGTGCTTTAAGCCCTGGCCACTCAATTGATTGGGCAGGAGAGAAAGCTGATTGACTTGTCTGAAACATGTTTACTAGATGTGCTCTCAGAGGGGGTTTTTAAAATGCTCTGAAAAGATGATGAAAACGCTCCGGGCCTGCATCACCTACACCATGCTCAGGCTGGATTAAGCACAAACAAGGTCCTCAGAGAAGGTCACAACAGTGAAGGATGTATTAGGATAATGCAAAATAAAATGTAGAATAGAATGTAGCTAAACCTTCATTTTGAGGTAAAAATCTGTACATTTTAGTGTGTACAGTATGTGTATATGTATATGTGTGTGTGTGTGTCAGTGTAACATGATCCTGCCGAAATCATTCTAATATGCTGATTTTCTGCTCAAGAAACATCATTATTATCAAAGCTGAAAACAGTTTAATATTTTTTTGTGGAAACTGAGATACATTTTTTCAGGATTCTTTGACGAATAGAAAATTTAAAAAAGAAATAGAAAAAGAAATTGCAAATTACTTTACTGTCACTTTTGAACAATAGATTGCATCCTTGTTGAAAAGAAAAGTATTAAAAAAGTATAAAAAAAAAACTTTTGAATGGTAGTATTTGTACAAATATTTCAGTATATAACAAACCATTGAAAAAAAAACATTATTTACCCACCAATGTCATTGTAAATATGCATACTCTTATGTTAAATGAAACAGAATAGGTTTTGAAAAATGTTTATGCTGCAATTTTTTTCCAGCTGTATGATATTATAATTAATTGTTATGTTTGATTTCCCTTTTTTTCTTAATATAATATAATATAATATAATATAATATAATATAATATAATATAATATAATATAATATAATATAATAAAAAATGACAGGGAAAAAAGTAATTATTTATATAATACACTAATAAACGTTTTTGAAGAATGTTTATGGTATTTTGTATCCTTTTTGAGTTATATGATTATATTCAATTGTTTTATGGGGTGTTTCTTTTTTTTCTTAATATAAATATAAATAATATAGTTATTTTTTCTATTTTCTCTAAGTAAAATGAATTACACTTTATTATATTTGATCTGATATCATATCAAATTGTTATATAAATCGTACTGACCCTAAACTTTTGAATAGTTGTGTATTTGTACATATATAAAGAATCAGTTCACTAAAAATGAAAGAAAAAAAATGGCATTAGTTACTCACCATTGTGTTGTTTTAAACCTGTTTTTTAAAGGCAAAAAAAAAAAAAGAGTTTTTGAAAAATGTTTATGCTGCTCTTTTCCATGTATTGGCATTTTGTAGTTCCTAAAAAAAGGACAAAAAAGTTCCAAAAAGGACAAAAAACTAATTAAATGCAAATACTACTACTAATAATAATAATCCATGGAATATTAATAAATAAATAAATAAATAAATGTTTGGTTCCAAAATGCAATAAATGCCTTTTTTTTTTAAGAAATTTAGTTTCCGCCAAAATCGGTATTGTATCTGGTCGTATTGAAAAGTCCGTTTTTAATCTTACTCAAAATGCGATATTCGCCAAGTTATTCTGTCATGTTTTCTCCCTTTTTTCCAAACCGCTACAAACATCAGTCTCCCATCTCTGCAGAATCAATATATACGCTCAACCAATCACAGCGCACCATTTCACGCACTGTAAACAGTAACAACCAATCACAGGGCACCATTCCACGCACTCTAGACAGTAATGGCGGCGCTTTGAATACACCCGGCATCCTAGTTTTCCTCATCTATTTTGTACTTTGTGATCAACAAACAAACTTAGGGCTGCACAATAAATCGCATGTGATTGTCATGCGCATCTCGTCAGTAAAGCCGGTTCTGTGATTAATAGTAAATCTCCATCACATGCTTTCAGATGGAGCGGTATTTAATACACAGAGCCGTAGATCACTGCTATATCGCGTTCATAATTGCAGATTAGTCGCATTAGATTATGAACGCGATATTGCGTATAGCTTGTCAGTGTAAGTGTTTTTATTAATGCCATTAATGTTTTTGTTAATATAGCGTATAGCACTAGTCAACTAAATAAATGTAACATGGCAAAGATGAATGCACTTTTGGAAGTTGAAGTGGAATTTCTGTGGTTTAATGTGATATTGTTGTTCATGTATGTTCATGATGCAATTTTCTTTTATTGCTGTAATTAATTTATAGCATTAACAAGATGACCCGTCGAATTCATTTTGGGAGCGATGACTGATTGAATGTATTTTTAGTCCAGTGCCTGTATATAAGATTAGTATTGACCAAGTTCAGAGGCTGTCATATATGGATTAACCACATTTCAATATAAAAAATAACTTTTATATTGATTCAATGGATTAATTTCCTTTTGAAAAAAAAAAAACGTGTCATGGATTTATTGCATTTTGGGAAAAAATAATAACATTTTATAATAAATCTTTGAAAATATAAATCTGGATTTGAATTTTTTATGTTATTATAACTTAAAGATGCTATGTGAAAGTTTGAAACAGAAAAACTGAAACAGAAAAACAGAAAGTTTTTCATCTTACTACTTTCTTGGTAAAGAAAAAATTTTTTTACTCAAATTAATCAGAATAGATTTATAGCGTTTTGGAACCAAACTCTTCAAATACATACATATATATATATATATATATACATACAAGCATTTGGAATGATATTAGGGTGAGTAAATTATAATGATATTATCATATCATCATTATGTCTGAAATATAAATATAAAGTTTCTCCAACAGGGACAGTGTGTTCTAATACAGATTTATTGTGATGTGTTGTAAACACAAGCACACATAAAAATGAAGTAAATACACATAAAAATGTTTGCCATGACGCACTGTAAAACGTCTGATAAACAGCCCAACCATTCTGAAGATATGAAACTCTATTACTGCTCCAAACTGATTCACAAATGACTGAGACTTAGTCATTCACAAGCTATTCTGACGTTCTGCCTCTTGAAATTGGAAAGTTATCAGCAGAACGATCACAAAAAAGCAGGAAGAAAGCCAGTAATATTTCAAGTCACATTTCATTCACTCGCATCTCATACGCAAGTAGGCTAAACCTGTGTTAGCACTGCCGTAAGCATCTTATCAATCACGCTCGCTGATTTCAATTCAGATATTACACATTAGCAAGATTTTGTGGTAATTCAACTCACATGCGCTAATTTTTTTGACACCCTAATTTCTTTATCATTGGCATTAGCATATCATGGCCTTAGGTGCAGCAGACTAATTACAGACTAGTAATTGCAACACAAGTTGTCGTGTCGCATTAACTTAACATTGTTTCAGAAGAGCAGCCAATCAGACAGGCACAACTTTGTTTCTTTCTTTGACAAAGTCATTTGTATTGATAACTTTTTTTTAACATATAAGGTGAAGTGTGTCATGTCCTCGGTTTGATCATCCTGTCCTTCGATTTTTGTGTTTTGTATCTGTCTGCATGTTGTAAACACATGGTGTTTTGTTTTGATCATTCACCATGTACTCTTCTGTGGCGTTCCTCCCTCCCTCTCGTTACCACCCGTATTGCTCATTATTGTTTGATTTCGCTCACCTGAATTCAATGTTCTTTTAGTCTCCTGCTCTATTTATTCCCCTCTTGTGTGTCGTCCAGTGCTAGATCGTTGTTCGCCAGTTCGCCAACGCTCAGCCATCCCGTCTGGTCCGGTCTATTCGTGCCATTGTCGGCTCCCTGTCAGGTTTTTGTTGCTTCTTCCTTTGGTTTTGTTTTTCTATTTCTCCTTCCCCGTTTCCTAGGCCGGGCGTCTGCTTCCCCGCAGAAGTTTTTCTCGCCCCGCTTGGACGCCGGCTTCCCTGCCTCTGCCTCCCCTCTCCACCCTCTGATTCCTCATGCAGCCACGCCATTGAGAAGGACTGTTTTTGCTCAGTATTTCTGTTGGACTATTTTCCTATTACC